>NC_134483.1:235033846-235071346 GCF_040206685.1 Ascaphus truei
CTTACCTGCGATATCAACTGGGTGAAGATGCCAGCGGATTAAGTACGGTATCCGTGTCTAATTTGTTTCCCACTGTTTACTGTGTATCTCTTTAACTAATTTTTTTCCTTTTTTTCCCCCTTCAATGACAAATCGCCAGACTTCAATCCTATTGAAATGGTCTGGCATCAGCTAAAGGATTATATTCGCAAAGTGGTGAAACCCTCCAAAAAGGATGAGTTGTCGAAAGGCATCCTGAGTTTTTGGAACGATGTACTCACTGTGGAACGAAGTAATAAATATATCGACCATATTGCGACTGTGTTGCCCATTGTGATATAAAGTAATGGGCATGCATCTGGAAGGTAGTATGGTACAGTAATGTACTACAGTATGGTAAGTACAGGCACACCAAGTATAGTATAATACAGGTAAGTATGGCACATATTGTTTTACAGTATACAGCATGCACTTCACTGCACTATTTTTTCCTTTTCAGAGAGCTGCACTCCCAATCTTGTTACAAAGTATTTTACAGTAGTCATACAGTAGTTCCAGTATATAGTAGTTTGACAGTAGTAACTGCATAGTCCAATATGGAGTAGCAATACTGTACACAATGCCATTATATGCACTTAACTGCACTATTTTTTTCTTTTCAGAAAGAGCTGCACTCCCAATCTTGTTACAAAGTATTTTATAGTAGTCATACAGTAGTTCCAGTAAAGGATACAAAGATACTGCCGCTCTCCTACATACAGTAAATAACATCTATATTTTATAAATAGGGTGCATACGGGAAATATACATGCAAAAAGGAGGATGTTGACAGACAACAAAAAGGAACCTATGTGCACTCGCTATTAACATAAGAGGGCTAGGAAGAATTCAATCCTACGGGGTAATCCATACATAGCCACTCACTAATATAATAAAATCTTTTATTGAACATCTATGCAAAAAATACATTGGATAAAATAACAGGGAACTACCGCAGGGATGGGAGACCTATGAGTATATATCTAACAACATCTATTATTGTCTCTTTGATTGCAAAGAGACAAGGGAGAGGGGGGAGAGGGAGGGTGTGAGAAGCCGACGTAACCTATAATAATGAATACTCAGTCATTCACACAATACCAGACATCAAAGACAGGGACATAGACCTAGTCTAATAATTATAGTACTTAAGTCTTCCTTATATGTAGGGGTCTTACAATCTCTAGCCTATGAGTCTAATAATAGATACTGTATCTATTGTAGCAAATACAGTGTGTATCTAGCACAATCAACTGTGTCTTACATGTAGCTTAAACCAGTGTCCCAGTAGTTAGGCAAAGGATTGGCATTAATGTATAAACCATATTCCCGCAGTACTTAGTCCCAGGCTGTCCTATAATGTTATTGGATCTGTACATAAAATCCCCTACGTACAGGGGCGTGTATACTTGAGATGCCGTCTCATGATAATCATAATAATTGAACCACCCAAAGAAAAAGAAAGAATGACAAAAATTGGTAATTTATCAAAAACATGATTCAGATTCAGATTCAGTTTGTATTGTAGATTGTCATGATGTGTTCAGTACATACAGTACATAAAAAACTGAATTTGTTTGTAACTAAACTGCTCTGTGGTACATCTATTAAGTATGTATGTACCTTATGTAAGTGGATTGATTTACCTCATTGAAATTCCTAACTGAGAAAATCTGGGTGCTCCTGTGGTGAATGCATATTGGTCATGCTGTTATAAAGACATCTTAACTGGTATGTCTTGCTTTTTTTTTCTTTGAACTTTAAATTCACTTTGAATGTGTGGGGGGGGATTCTTCAAGAATGCTATGGGTTTGTGTGTGAAGTGCTTCGGGGTGGGCTACACTACTTACTGTACTGTAGTTGCCAAGAAGGGCTTATCAGATAAACATATTAAATTCCGGAAGGTGTGGATACACATTTCTATTCATTACATTCATCTAAACAGTACAGTATGTTGTAAACCTCACAAGTCTACACTAGTTTTTGTAGTTGCCAAGAAGGGCTAATCAGATTAACATATTAAATTCGAGAAGGGATTATCACACGTGCGCATGCGTTACCCTAAACAAACAAAGAAACTGTCCTGCGCTTCAATAGATAGTCCTTGCACCCATGGGTGTCAATGAGTCACTTGAAAATGGAATGGGTGAAGCAGATAAAGACCTTTAAATTAATCAGGGCTGGGAGGGAAATCCCTTATCTCCATGTGCTCTCCGATCTGGGTCCTGCTCTCCTCTATCCTCCGTTTGCCAGCGTGCAGCCTTCAGAGAGAATGAATGGAAGAAAGAAGATCCGGCGCCACTGCTAGTGACAAATCCAGGCCACTTCCGAGTTGATAGAAAAAACTTTATTGGGACATCACACACACAAGGCTACACCACCATCTCCCCCTCAACGTGTTTCACGGTATAGACCAGCGCTTCGTCTTGAAGTGGGGAGGTGAGGCCTGAGCCTGTACATTTAAATTAAAAAGACCGCAAAAAACGGACAAATTGGTTAACCCCATGTTGCACATGCACTATTTTTTTATACAGCAGAAATTAAACACTTCCTGAATCAATACACATAATCTATAGAAAATTTCATTAGATTAATCCTACCATAAGCAGACATAGGATAATATAAGTATATTTTTGGTATTGTTCATATTAATTGAACTGTTATAAAGTGCAATTCAAACACTGGGGTATATATCAAAGTCATAACATAGTCCTCAAAACTGGCAGCATAGACATAGATGGTATATAGTATAAGACCTAAGCAGAGTAAGGCCATTGTATATTGGCAATTGAACCTGCTAGACCTTCATATAATTATAATGAGAATATAAAAAAACTCAATCATAATACACTATGACAAGAAAACCAGAGGGAAGTGGGGGTGGTAGGTGGAGGGGAGGGGGGTAGGGGAAGGTGGGGGGAAGGGAGGGGGGTGGAAAGGTGGGGAAAGGGGGGGGGTGAAGGAGGGGAGGGTGGAGGGGAAAGGGGGAAAAAAGGGCCACAATGATAAACATACATGTTAATGAGGACTTCATGAGAAATAAAATTAAACAGCAAAATGTAATGAGCAAGATAGTTATAAGAAACAACGTAGATCCCATTCTACATTAAATCCATTGGGTTGCAGTGTATTAAGTGTGAAGATCCAATGCGCTTCACGCTGATGCAGAATTTTAATCCTATCTCCTCCACGAGGAGGTAACGGGATATGCTCAAGCACTATACATTGCAAGGATCCCACTGAGCCCAATGGAAAGATGTTGACATGTTTAGATACGGGGTTCAGCACATCTTTGTTGTGTATTAGCCTTAGGTGCTCTAAGATGTGAATCTTAAGAGCTCTGCTGCTTAGGCCAACATATTGTTTGCTGCATTTACATATCAATAAATATACAACAAATTCTGTTTGACATGAGAGAAATGATTTAATCTTGAATCTGCGTGTCTCATCACGGTTAGAAAAAGGTGTGGCTTTAGTCATTATGGGACAAATTTTGCATCGTCCACATCTGTAGGAACCCAATAGTTTCGGAAAGAAAGATAACCTGTTCCTAGGGGACTTATTAGGCTGCAACATACTGGGTGATAAAGAGTTTCCTAGTGTAGCCGCTTTACGGAATACAACGCGAGGGCCGTTGTATAAAAAAATAGTGCATGTGCAACAAGGGGTTAACCAATTTTTCCGTTTTTTGCAGGCTTTTTAATTTAAATGTACAGGCTCAGACCTCACCTCCCCACTTCAAGACGAAGCGCTGCTCTATAGCGTGAAACGCGTTGAGGGGGAGATCGTGGTGTAGCCTTTTGTGTGTGATGTCCCAATAAAGTTTTTTCTATCAACCAGGATGTGGCCTGGATTTATCACTAGCAGTGGCACCGGATCTTCTTTCTTCCGTTACCCTAAACATAGCCTTAAAGGGTTTGGGGAGGTGGATGGATGAGTCATGAGAATTACACGCAGGCGCAGAGATGTGACACCAGGCTCGAGACGATTACAACCACAAAGCCAACCATTTGAAAATGAATGGTCTGTGTTGATAAGAAGATGAAATCAAATCCTTGGGCCTTGTGTGTGTGTGCGGGGCAAGGGGGGTAAAGTTGCATGAAGGATTAGCTGTATTGTCGTTCAAAGAAATATTTTCAACAGGTCATTGTAATGTTTTGATCCCAACAATCCCAAATAAATAAAAACCACATAAATAAAGCATGTGCATGACTAGTGTCGCATTAAAAAGCTACAGTACCGATTGAATATCAGAATATCACGAATTTTTATGCAGGCTCATGTCTGGAAACGAAACTAAATAAACACAAAAAAAAAATTCAGACTTGAACTTCGAAATGAATGTGAAGTTATACACGCATGCGTAGAAATGTGACACCAGGCTCTGTGCATTATACACGCAGGAATGTGATGACAGGTTCAGGAAGATTGAAGCCAGAAAGCCTTGAGAAAGGACTTGTTATAGTCCGAAACGCGTTGGTGTGTATCTTTTTTGTATCTGACCCATTAAACAAGCCTGCACTGTGGGAACGCATCCTTGCATTTTTTGGCATAGCCTTGTGGATCTAGTGCTCCGTTTTCTCCCCTCCTTTGCTACATTTGCTCTTCAACAGGCGGAGGCACAGTTAACCCGTGGACACCTGGACACCTGAAGACCCACTTTTCATCGTGGACACCTTCCCATGTGAGTCTTTCCAGGATAGTTCTGGACTTTATCTATCATGATTGTTCCTTTTATTTAGATGCTTACTACTTATATATCCTTACTACCGTGCATTGTGGGATTGTAGTGTTTACATGCATCTTCTGGACATTTCATATGTATATCCTTTATCGGGTAGGACCACTTTTCTACAATCAAGACATGTGCAGTGTTTGCTGTATTCTTTAGAGCACCATACAACGTTTTCATCAGGAAGATTGAAGCCAGAAAGCCATCCATTCCAAGGAATGGTGTGGGAGAGGTGTACTATAGATAAGAAGTTGAAATAGTACTTTAGCCTTGTGTGTGCGCGGGGGCAAGAGGAGAGCGCTGTATGCGCCGAAAATGTGATACTGTAACACGACTATGCGTTTCATTTTACAATTATAGTACTGCGCGCGCACACAGACTTGCAGAGAATGTACGGCTGTACTGTACTGTAGGTTAAATTGCTATTAGACTTTTAAGACAACAGCTCGCGAACGCCCACCTGTGTTTTTAGACGGTATTGCAGTATAGCAGACAGTGCTAAAAATCCGAGCGCTAACATACCGTAAACCGCTGCAGAAAAAAACAAACAGACCGCATCTGGCCACGGTTGTCAGAACGACGCGGCTACGGATGCATTAGGATAAAGGCGGCCGCAGCTGTAGTAACAACAACACTGTATGCTAGTGAAACAATCTGTTGGGATCATTACATATATTTATTAATAGAAAGTTATGGGCATCTTTAAAATTGTCAAAAATATGGAAATGCAGGTATGGGTCCCTGACTTGCATTGCTTGAGTTTGTCATGAAACCCTATATCATATTACATTTCTGTAATACAATGTTTCAATATTTTAAATATGCTATATACTGCTGCGGCCAAGTTTATTCGAGCATTTGCCCGTTCTTGGCCGCAGCAGTAGCCTGGCGCGCGCCCGAGAGTGACGGGCGCGCGCCGAAGCAGCGGAAGAGCGCCCTCCGATCGGGGCGCTCTCCCTACCGCTGCCGGGTCCGCCGGGTCCGCCGGGTCCCCCGGAACCCCCTGCCGCTGTCCCGCGATCGCGGGACACCAGGGCTCCCTCGGGGAGCCCCTGGACGCGCGTGCAGGGGGCGCACGCTCCCGAAGACGCGTGACCGTGCGTCTATGACGCGCGGCACGCCGAGGGGCGGCCACTAGCAAGCCGGGAAATCTCCCGGCTTGCGGTACCGGCCACACTTTAATAAAGTGTGTCGGTAGTGTATCTGAATTTTGTTGTGGGGTACCACAGATGACATAGTGATAGTAATTTGTGTAGTCCACAATGCTAGACATCTTGGAACTCTGCACATGCAGTAAATCAACATGTTTTTGGCCTTTAAATATATCATGACCATACATACAATAATTAAATAATTTTAACATTGGCATGGCTATATGCTTACGTTATGCTGTTAATGTAGATTACATAAGAATTAAAGTATCAAACTCTTGTACAGTTTTTCTCATGACAATTCAGCATTAAAGATAATGTTTTTTCTTTATTTTATTTATAAAAGTTTTACCAGAAAGTAATATATCGAGAGTTACCTCTCGTTTTCATGTACTGTATGTCATGGGCACAGAATTATGATAGTATTACATGGTTACATTAAATCAACAGATGTTATACATTATATTTAAATGTAGTTCTCCAATAAAAAATAAAAAAACTTTATGAACCTGGTGCTTTTCTTTTTTGTTGAAAAACAAGGGAAAATGTCATATGGATTGAATCCTAATGAGGGCAAGTCTTTTCTTTGTTTGTATTGTAGATTGTCATGATGTGTTCAGTACATACAGTACATAAAAAACTGAATTTGTTTGTAACTAAACTGCTCTGTGGTACATCTATTAAGTATGTATGTACCTTATGTAAGTGGATTGATTTACCTCATTGAAATTCCTAACTGAGAAAATCTGGGTGCTCCTGTGGTGAATGCATATTGGTCATGCTGTTATAAAGACATCTTAACTGGTATGTCTTGCTTTAAATGCTCAATTGCTTGCTTTCAAGTCGTTTATGTCAGCTGGAAAGCCCAAAGTACTTAAAACAAATATATTTGTAGGATACAGTTGTAGATACTGTAGATTTGTTTTTCTCAAAGGCATCTGAAAGGCTACAGTATGTAAATGTTTAAAGTACACAGTACACTGAGAGTTTTAAGAACTTAATGTAAGAAAAGCTGTTCAGTTATTACATGAAAAGAAGGATATAGATAAAAATACAATTGTGAGAAAATGAATGTAACCAAGACACGCCACAAGGACAAGGTCCCCAAAGTAGATAAAGAAGGATGGGTAGCTGTAATTGTCCTTTATTTTATGTAGTAACATAATAAAGGAGGGAGACAGTGTTTCTAATGTGGTTCATTCTATTGGGCAAACAGATAGTTGATACGTTACAATCTTTCAAACATCACAGGGTTCTCTAACATGTATGAAAGCAGCACATAAACAGAAGTTAGATGTATAGTAGAGCGATAGTACTTTGTCACAATGCATATGAAGAAGAAGTGAAATTATGATAGGCTGGATGCTGGTAGACTAGTGTGAAAACTAAGCCTCAGTAGACTTTTCTCTAGCCCGACGTGGATACACTAATATAGCATGTGTCAAATGTAGTGCGGTGCAGTTCCCCAAAAAGAAAGAGAACAACAGGATAGTTCAGATCATCAAAACAATATATTCAAATCAGGTAAGTTCTCACGAATATTGACTCCCACTCTTTAAATTCTTTAAGGCATTTATAGAAAAACAAAATGTGTCACAGAGGCTCATAGTCCATGTCTCACCCACACACGATCATGCTGAGGAACGGATGCCCCGCTGGTTATCCCAAACACGTAGGTTTCCATGAGTCTCACCCTGTGACCTGCATGATGACTTCTCTCCCCTGTGACTGGTGACACTCACGCTGAGTCAACGCGTTATGCTGCGTGCTTCGTCAGGAGTCTCCATTGAGAGATTGCACACCGGACAGGAGCATCAGAAGGGCTGATCTCGGCTTTGAACATTATTTTAAATTCCAGTGAGGAGCTCCCCTGAATGTTCTAGAACCAGGTTCCTCAGGAGTGGCAGTTGAACAGGGCCTCACTGGAATTTAGAATGATAGCATAAGAGCTTCATTGTCCATTTCTAGGAGCTGAATTTTAAACAGCTGTTCCATGCATTTACATATGTAACTATCAAGATGACGGTGGTAAAAAATGGTCTTATTAAATTACTTATTGTGGTAAGACTAAACCCCACCTGAACAGAGGACACCTGCAACCTTACCTGTCTGCCTGCAGAGCTAGCTACTGTACCAAAATATTTCTCACTGAAAATTAGAATTTCTCTGCTACTAGGTAACAAAATGGCTGAAATATGCTTAACTCTGCACCACATACAGGTATTTACTTATAGACACCTTATACCATATATCTCAATAACTGAACTGAATTAGCAATCAGATTATTTATTGCTAATAGTTATCCAAGCTATCACAGTTAAATAGCACAATTTCCCCCTGACATGTCGAACCCCATGTACCAATCAGACTAATATGGGGAATAATTCAAAGAGCATTACAAATATATAGATATATTTTTGTTTTGATTGTTTTTTTGTGAGCAAAATCTAATTATACCACCGGCAAATTACCATTCAAGTATGCATAATCATCTGTTGAATCTGCCTCATCTGTAAACAAAATTATCTGTGCAGTTTCTTGCCAGCAGGAGCAGCCATTGTAATTTCTAAAAGGTATTTCATATATTTCATATTTCGTATATAGGTACATATAAACAGAGGAAAAAAAGAAAGCGCACAAAACATCCATAGTGTAATTCAATTAAAAAAAATTAAATCATCTAAAAACATGTGTTTTCCAACTCACAACATCTCCATAGTAAAACAGCATTCACACGTTTAAAGGGAATTGTTGCACCCGCTACGAAAGTCCTGCAGATCCGAAGGTATCTGTCTCCTTGCCTTTGCCTGTCGGTGTGGGCTCGAGTGCACTCCGTCTTGGCAGTTTGTAATGCAGTCAGTCAGGAAAATGGAGCTTGGACTTCTCCAAGAGATTTTATCAGATTAACCATACGCGTTTCGTGATTAGGATCAGTTCCTAAGGGGAATAGGTAGTCCATCCTTTTATAATGATTGTAATTGATGATCAGATTGGTAGTCACTCCTCTTATTAGATAAGTGCAGAATGTAATACAATTGTATCTGTTTAATCAGACCACTTTTTCGATACAGGGCATTTAAAAAAAGATTTTTAAAGGAAAAATAAATATAAAAAATAAATATAAAATATATTTATATAGAATCTACTGTACACACTATGATGTCTACTGTATATGAACACCTCTGTATTGGGAAGCCTATATTAGCACCTAATAGTAGTTTGTTTAAGTTGTTATGTTCATATTTACACATTGCCAATATCTATTACATTTATATAAATTCGACTAGATTTAAATACAGGGTTTCCGTTAACAAACATTGCTATTTACATGATGCATACACTTATATTTAGTTTACTGTAACATACACATTGTGTGCCCATTTGCGTGTCATTTCCCAGAATCCCTTGCTTCAGTGAAAGCACTGTATCCTAGGTGATAATGGTAAAAGGCAGGGTTGCAGACAAGTCAATGTGCTCACAAGTGATATTCTTTATATGCTATATGCTAACGGTTGAGGATTTTTGTTGCCATTTTCACCCACCATAACTTAAATAATGTATATGGTAAACCTACCCAGCTTGAAAATTGCAAAGCCAGTACAACCAACTTCACACTGATGAGACCCAAAAAAGGTTGAAACAGCTGTCTGTGAGTGATTTAACTCGCTTTGTATCTAATCCCATGCTGTGTTTTAAAGCTGTGTGAACAGCAGAGCATTTGCTTATAAGGGTTCCATGTAAACATTGATTTTGGGTAAAAGGTTACAGATTGTGTGCCATTTGCATGTCATTTCCCAGAACCCATTGCTGCAGTGGAAGCAGTGTATGCTGGGTGATAATGGTGATAGGCAGGGCTGCAAACCTGTCTAACACATGCAAATGAGCACACAGTAATATTTCCATTTGCTATATACTTTACTGTGGAGGGTTTTAGACACTTTTTTTACCCACCATAACTTAACAAAGTATGGGGAAACCTATCCAAAGGATCTGGAGGTCCCACCCCCACTCCTAATCGGTTGCACAATAGGACGCACCTGCACAATCCAGAAGCCTATCAGTGAGGGCGCCTCCACTTCCTGGTTGCCTCCCATTGGAGGGAGGTCCTATTTATACCATGTCTGAGCTCTCCTTCATTGCCGAGCATAACTTCTCTTATGTGACGCTGCATCTCACTGCATCCAGTATCCTACCTTGTCTGCCTCTTACCCTTGCTGCCTGACCCTGCCTCGGACTTTGGACTTTGTGATACTCTCCTGTACTGACCCTGGCTTTGGAATACGACTATCCTGCTCTGTCCTGCGCTGACCCTGGCTTTGACTTTACGATGATTCTACTCTCTCCAATCCTGACCCCGGCTACGTACCACAACGATCCGCTACTCTTCGCTCCTAGACCAAGCAAGTACCACATTTACGCTGTCCTCTATAACCCGACCTGGCTTGCAAGACTATCCTACACTCTAGACGCGCCCTCGCGGTTGTGGTCGGCATTCTATACCAATCCCTACTTCTGCCCCGTGGTCGCGTCACGTTTGTGGTGAGCTATGCGTTACAGTAAGCTCGGCCAAACAAACTGTGACCCCGCTGAGGTAGGAAGAGTCCTGAGCACACATGCCAACGTCCTTTCTAATCTTGAAAACAAATTAGAATCTAGTGACCAACACCTGAAAACCCTCCAGGAGGACTTTAGGACCCTGTCCCTCCATCTTCAAGGGCCGCAGATGGACCCCGAGCAGTTGAGCACTAGTACCATGGCCATGCCTTCTTATTTGTCTGAACCCCGGATTCCCATGCCCAATCGGTATGGCGGGGATCCTCACGATTGTTGGGGTTTCCTTAACCAATGCTTCATTCAGTTTGTGATGAATTCTTCCCGCTTCAATTCTTCTTGTTCCAAGGTAGCCTACACAATCTCTCTTCTCGTAGATGATGCACTTGCCTGGGCTTCTCCTATATGGGAGCGAAGATCCGACCTCACCCAAAGAATAGGAGCCTTCACCAAAGAATTCTGCAGGGTGTTCGATACTCCGGGTCGAAAGGTATCTGCAGCTTCTGCTTTATTCGATATCTCCCAGGGTAACCGGCCAGTCGCTCGTTATGCACTCAAGTTTAGGACCATTGCCGCAGATACGGATTGGAATGGAGAATCATTGTCTGCTGCCTTCTGGCAGGGTCTGTCTGAAACCGTGAAAGATGAACTTGCAATTCACGACCAGCCCACCAATCTGGAAGATCTCATTGCTATCTGCATCAAGGTGGACCACCGCCTACAGGAGAGAAGGACAGAGAGATGACTTAATCGCACGGCTCCAACCAGGATAAGCCCCAGCCAGGTGAGCCAGGTTGAACTACCTGTCATAGACTCATCTGAACCTATGCAGTTGGGAGTCAATATTCTCTCACGCTAAGAGAAGCAATGCCGCATAGATGATGGTCTTTGTCTGTATTGTGGGGGTCCTGGACACTTCGCATTCTCTTGCCCCAACAAGGCGGGAAACGCAAGGTTCCCATGAGGTCTAGGGGAATCTCATTGGGAATTATCTCATTATCCCCTATAGCCACTTCTAATCCCACAATGATCCTTTTGCCTATCTCCCTGTCAGGGGAGGGATTCTCTGTCTACACATTGGCCTTTCTTGATTCTGGATCCGGTGGCAACTTTATTGATCAGAGCTTTGCAGAGAACAATAATATCCCTCTTGTGCGCAAGAATAATCCCATTGATGGTTAACCGCTTCAGCCTGTGTTAATTTCTTTGGAGACTCAGATTCTCCAGCTGAGGTCAGCAGATAACCACTTGGAAGATATTTCTTTGAACGCCATTCACACTCCTTCCATAGCAGTGGAACAAAGTTGTGTGAACGGCGATGCATCTGCTTAAATGGGCTCCATTTCTAATAATCTGTTGACGGGTAGCGCACTGGCTTGGGCCTCCCCCATCTGGGAGCGGCGAGATGACCCTACCCAGAATTACTCAGCCTTCAAGATGGAATTCAGGCAAGTGTTTGATTCCCCTGCACGTCGGGAGGTGGCGTCTTCTTCTCTTTTACAGATTACTCAAGGGCGAAGACTGGTGACTGAATATGCATAGAGTTCTGGACCCTTGCAGCAGAGACCAACTGGGAACAGGAGGCCTACGTCGCTGTATTCTGGCAAGGACTGTCAGACAGCATCAAGGATGTACTTGCTCTACAACCCAGGCCAGGTCTTTTGGAGGATCTCATCACTCTGGCGATTAGAGTGGACCAACTTATTCAGGTACGCCGCACGGAGCGCCAGTGCACTCGCTCGGTAACCTCTTCGTCTCTCTCTCTCAGCACTACTACAGTCCCCAGGTCCACTTCACCACTCCGTCCTTCCTTGGACTCGTCCGAACCGATGCAGTTGGGGGTTCAATGGGTTCGCACACCAATACGGCAATTCTGCCGCGCCGGGGAATTGTGCTATTATTGCGGACCTGCAAAAACATCTGACCCAAGAATGTCCTCCATCTCTGGAAAACGGGAACACCCAGTGAGTATGAAGGGGCTCTTCGTGGGTGTTATGTCTCCTCGTCCCCTTCCCCAAAAAGTATTCCCTAAGAAACTCACTATACCCGTGTGCCTCTCAGGCCGTAAGTTCCGCGTCTCCACAGTAGCCTTCATAGACTCCGGAGCCGGAGGCAATTTCGTGGATCAAGAGTTCTCCAAACACTACCAGATACCGCTCGTGGAGAAAAAGATCCCCATCGCCTTGGTCGGAATTGTTGGGCATCCACTCACGCCGGCATTTATCTCATTAGAGACGGTTCCGGTTGTACTTTCCTCTGATAATCACAAGGAAACCCTGACCCTCGACGTAATTCAGGCTCCGGGAACACCCATAACCCTAGGTTTGCCATGGTTACAACTACACAACCCACGGATCAATTGGACATCAACCAACCCCATCACTTGGGAACCAAGGTCAGGCGAACCACAGCGACTCCTAGCGAATACCACCGTTCCTGAGACGAACCTCCCTACGGTTTACCACCAGTTTCTGGACGTATTTAATAAGGTACAATCTGACCTTCTACCCCCACACAGGTCATATGACTGTCCTATTGACCTGATTCCTGGTTACACATTACCTAAGTCCAAGACTTATCCTCTGTCTCTTCCCGAAACTAAGGCTATGGACGAGTACATCCAGGAGAACCTGAAGAAAGGTTTTATTCGTCCATCTACTTCACCAGCTGGAGCAGGGTTCTTCTTCGTAAAGAAGAAGGATGGAACTTTAAGACCTTGTATTGATTATCGAGGGCTTAACCGCATCACCGTAAAGAATCGCTACCCACTCCCCCTTATCACTGAACTTTTTGATAGGTTACAAGGTGCCAAAGTCTTCTCCAAGCTGGACCTCAGGGGAGCTTATAATCTTGTACGCATACGTCAAGGAGACGAATGGAAAACGGCCTTCAACACGCGTAGTGACCACTACGAATACCTTGTGATGCCTTTCGGATTGTGTAATGCTCCGGCCGTTTTTCAAGATTTCATTAACGATGTCTTCCGTAAGTACTCAACGACTTTGTCATAGTCTATCTGGATGATATCCTGATTTTTTCAAAGAATTTACAGGACCACATCTTTCATACATCTTACGTACTCTCTCGCCTTCGTGAACATCGCTTATATGCCAAGATGGAGAAATGTACCTTCCATCAGACTTTGACCCAGTTTCTAGGCTACATTATTTCCAGCGATGGTTTCATGATGGATCCGGACAAATTAAAAGCTGTTACTAACTGGCCTAGACCCGACTCTCTTAAATCCGTCCAGCGCTTCCTGGGATTTGCGAACTACTTCCGCAAGTTTATCCGAGATTTCTCCAGAATTGTTGCACCTATCACAGCCCTTACGAAGAAGGGGGCCGATCCGTCGGTTTGGTCACCAGAGGCCAATACCGCATTCAACACACTTAAGGAGGCTTTTGTGTCCGCACCGGTTCTCCATCACCCCAACACTGATCTCCCTTTCGTGTTGGAGGTGGACGCTTCTGATTCTGGCGCCGGTGCCATTCTATCCTAGAGACCTTCACCCCAAGAAAAATTGCATCCCTGCGCATTCTTTTCGAAGAAATTTACCTCAGCAGAGAGGAACTACGACGTGGGGAACAGAGAGTTACTGGCCGTTAAAATGGCACTTCAAGAATGGAGGCATCTCCTGGAAGGGTCGAGGGAACCATTCACCATCCTCACAGACCATAAGAATTTATTATATGTAGAGAACGCTCGCCGTCTGGGTCCACGGCAAGCCCGCTGGTCTTTGTTCTTTTCCAGATTTAATTTCCAACTGTCATATATTCCTGGGACTAAAAATGTCAAAGCCGATGCTCTCTCAAGACAACATTCTTCCGAAGAGAGACCAGAAGATTCCATGGAGACCATTTTACCTCACGAGAAGATTTTCGCCGCATCTTCCTTCAGAAGCTTTGACAAGACCCTCAAGTCACAAAGGTCCCTTCCAAAGAACTTGAAGGTCCCCAGGGGCAAGCTCTTCGTGAGACCTAATTTCATACCCGAGGTTCTGGATTGGGGACATGCCTCGAGAGCAGCTGGTCATCCTGGCTACAAAAAGACTTTGGACCTTATACGTCGCATCTTTTGGTGGGCATAGATGTCCAAAGACATTTTCGAATATACGCACTCTTGTCCGGTCTGTGCGCAAAACAAGACAATTCATCAAAGGCCTCACGGTCTTCTCCTTCCTCTGCCCATCCCAGAAAGTCCATGGTCACACATATCAATGGATTTTATTGTGGAGTTGCCAAGGTCCAAAGGGATTAATACGATTTTAGTGGTGGTGGATCGGTTTTCTAAGATGGCTCACTTTATCCCGCTCAAAGGACTTCCCACCTCACCCGCTCTTGCTGATATCTTCACTGATCACATCTTTCGCATTCATGGTATTCCTTCGTCCATCGTGTCTGACAGAGGGTCACAGATCGTATCCAGATTTTGGAGAACTTTTACCAAAAGACTAGGGATCTCTTCTTCTTTTTCCTCAGCTTACCATCCTCAGTCCAATGGTCAAACAGAAAGGGTCAATCAGTCCCTGGAAAAATACCTGAGGTGTTTCATTTCCAATTCTCAGGATGATTGGGCACAACTTTTGCCATGGGCCGAATATACTTTTAACTCCGCTACCAACGAGTCCACCCGAGAGTCGCCATTTTTCATCAATTACGGTTTTCATCCCCCATGTCTTCCCGTCTCCAACATTCCTTCCGGAGTCCCGGCTGTAGACGACCGTGTCACATCTCTGCAATCAGCATGGTCCAAGATTCAGTCTGCTCTTCTTACCGCCTCTCAACGGGCCAAACATCAGGCAGATCGCCACCGCCGTCCGGCATCCAGATACAAGCCAGGGGATATGGTCCTCAAGAAACATTTATTTGAAGGTACCTTTCCCAAAATTGGAGCCGAGGTTCCTGGGCCCTTTTACGATAACTGAACAGATTAATCCGGTAGCATTCCGGCTTCAACTTCACGACAGCATGAAGATACCAAACGTGTTTCACACATCTCTACTCAAGCCATTCGTATCCAGTCATTTCATCCCAACCATAACCGTAGGCCTGATCCGGTTATTACCCAGAATAGGGAAGAATTTGAGGTCCAGTCCCTGCTCGATTCTCACATATCCAGGGGTCAACAGCAGTTCCTCGTGCACTGGAAGGGTTTCGGCCCAGATGAAAGGTCTTGGGTTCAACTTCGTGATATCCACGCTCCGGTTCTTCTGAAGACTTTCAGGAAGAATTTTCCAAAAAAAACATTTAAGGACCGTCCTGAGGCCGTTCCTGAAGAGGGGGGTACTGTAAGGAATCTGGTGTCTAAGCGCCATCAGCGCGACCATTACTCACCTCCCGTCGGTACTCAGGCATCCAAGCGTCTGCAGCGCAATTCCCACATACCTCCGTTGTCTGCCACTGGCACTCTGGCTCCTCGCCATCACAGGATTGCACCAACCGAAGAGGTGCCTGTTGAACCGCAGCCTCTGCGTGTGTCCCCAGCTCCGTGCTCTATGCGCACACGTGCATCTGTCTCTGACCCCATGCGCATACGCGCGTCAGTCACCGAATCCACGCACACACGCACGCCAGCCCCAGACGTTATGTGCATGCATTCCCAGCTTACAGAGCACACGCCTAACAAAGCACTTTTAACCACTGCTCCTGCAGGGAGGCGTCGCCCCAAGCATCACACAGTTCCATGCAAATCAATAATTACACTCAGCTGGGCTGTAAGACCTCCCTCCTATCAGGGAGGACTCCTTGCAGTCCTCCTGGCCTGCCCCCTTTTCCCATTGGCCTGCCCAGCCTTATTATGCCTGTGCTTCCCATCACTCGTCGCTCGACATAGTTCTGTATGGAAGCATTTGACTACTCTCTCAGTGACTCCTCAGGTATTGACGCGGATTGGGCGACTACCCCCTCTGGCTCTCGACTTCGGCTCCACTTGGACTTCGTGACTTCTGGCATCCATGTAACACGGCTTATACCTTTGACCATCCGCAACTCTCCAATCCCTGATCTTGGCAACGGCAATAACTACTTCTCCTCTACTACCGGTACCGGCAAGTATTGTCTTCCTTACTATACCTGGCCTGGCAACACTAACACCACACTCCGGACGCGCTCCCTTTGCTGCGGGTGCGTGTATCCCTATGTCCCACCTCAGCACAGGGGACGGGTCTGGTCTGCGGGCAGCACCGGCGTAACAGCGTGCACTTTCTCTTTCTTCTCTACATACGAACACATATAAATGTATCTAGTAAGTTGCAATCCCTTTGTACTGTGGGAGAAATCTGCATTGAATAATGTGTGATCTTTTGCTCTTCTGCAACACATTCCATTTGTTTATGTATCATGTATTATCTATGGATATACTCCACCCCTTCCTCTCCCTCTCCCCACCTTTCTTCCCTCTCTTCCTTTCTACCTACAGTACTGTAATTAGAAAATCTATTTTTTATGGAAATTAATTGTGCCTGTATATTTATTCTGTTGTAGTATGTTTCCAGTTATTTATCCCAAATATATGACCATAATGGGTCTCATTAGTGTGAGGTTGGTTATACTGGTTTGGAAACAATGAAGCTTTGGATAGGTTTCACCATATTTAGTTAAGTTATGGTGGGTAAAAATAGTGACAAAAACCCTCCACACTATAATGTTTTTTTTGGGAGACTTTTTATGTACCACTCTTTTTGTATATGATACAAAACACATTATTTAAGTTATCGTGGGTGAAAAACTGGTGGGGGGCCATTTCAAATTCTACCTCACATTGATTAATGAAGCCCCGAAAATCTTGACATTCACCTGTGTAAGGTTTGGGGTTAGGAATCCTCATATCTAATTCAGTCTGGTCTGCGTCTTGTGGGCTCGACATAATGTTACGCCGGTGCTGCCCGCAGACCAGACCCGTCCCCTGTGCTGAGGTGGGACGTAGGGATACACGCACCTGCAGCAAAGGGAGCGCATCCGGAGTGAAGTGTTAGTGTTGCCAGGCCAGGTATAGTAAGGAAGACAATACTTGCCGGTACCGGTAGTAGAGGAGGAGTAGTTATTGCTGTTGCCAAGATCAGGGATTGGAGAGTTGCGGATGGTCGAAGGTATAAGCCCTGTTACAGGGATGCCAGAAGTCACGAAGTCCAAGTAGAGCTGAAGTCGAGAGCCAGAGGGGGTAGTCGTCCAATCCGCGTCAATACCTGAGGAGTCACTGAGAGAGTAGTCAAATGCTTCCATACAGAACTATGTCGAGCGACGAGTGATGGGAAGCACAGGCATAATAAGGCTGGGCAGGCCAATGGGAAAAGGGGGCAGGCCTGGAGGACTGCAAGGAGTCCTCCCTGATAGGAGGGAGGTCTTACAGCCCAGCTGAGTGTAATCATTGATTTGCATGGAACTGTGTGATTCTTGGGGGCGACACCTCACTGCAGGAGCAGTGGTTAAAAGTGCTTTGTTAGGCGTGTGCTCTGTAAGCTGGGAATGCATGCACATAACGTCTGGGGCTGGCGTGCGTGTGTGCGTGGATTCGGTGATTGACGCGCGTATGCGCATGGGGTCAGAGACAGATGCACGTGTGCGCATAGAGCGCGGAGCTGGGGACACACGCAGAGGCTGCGGTTCAACAGGCACCTCTTCGGTAGGTGCAAACCTGTGATGGCGAGGAGCCAGAGTGCCAGTGGCAGACAACGGAGGTATGTGGGAATTGCGCTGCAGACGCTTGGACGCCTGAGTACCGACAGGAGGTGAGTAATGGTCGCGCGGACGGTGCTTAGACACCAGATTCCTTACACACGCCCATAGCGTAAAAAATACATTTAATGAGGGGAACAAGGGTGGGGGGGGGGAAAGACTCACTCGCAAAGATAGATTAAAATCAGGCAATGTGTGAATATACTACCACCACCAACTGTAGAGTCCACGGTAAGGGTCGTCTCTGGATGTATATAACAGCCTGCTGGTACCACAAGAACACTCGAGCCGTACTCAGGAAACTTCAAATACAGCTCTAGGTGCTGCTCACAGAGGGATTCCAAGACAGCTTCCAAAATCTGCTCTTGCATCATGACGTTGTGTCGTCGTGATATTATGGGAGGGTCCTGACGTGTTGTGTCACTGCTAAGCGTCTTTCTCAAAGGATTATGTACAATGGCTCTTGGAGAGTGATGAATATACCCTCCCATTGCCTAGCAACCTGTACAAAGAGTTTATTCAATCAATCGCTGGTTATATTGCCCCCCGATTTAAATATGGAGGCTGAAAGTATAATACTAATCTTTGAAAAATACTGTACAGTAGAATCGCATTTAAACACATAATCATATTGGTAAATACAAATGCATGTTATAAAATATGCTAATAAGCAAAACATGTATATATATATATATATATATATATATATATATATATATATATATATATATATATATATATATGTAACGGGTTTCCCCCCCCCCCAATCTCACATTGGCCCGGGTACTTTAATAACCAACCCCCATTACGTGTGTGTTTGGTGGTGCACCTGTAGGCAACAGAACTCCTGAGCCTCCCGCTTGATGTTATTAGGGGATATCCAACAGAACAGGTAGCTGAGGTAGTGGGTGCGAGTTCAACTCACATCATGTGCAGCGCCTCCACCTCATCAGGATCTGTGCTTCCAGAGGGAGATGGTCCTGGTGAGGAACTCCTTCTTGGTGGTGCCATCCACTGTGGAGTAACTTCACACTCACACAGTGGGGGTATCGTTAACAAGGTCATCTTATTGTAGATGGTGATGTAGCAGACTGCCCCATGCAGCTGCCTGCTCTAGCCGCACATCTCTCCGTGCTGTCCCTTTGCCAGGTACGCCCTCCCAATTTGGAGTGGGAGACCCTCTTCTCCTAGGGGGATCCTCTCTGTGCCAGGTCCCTGGACACAGAGTGGCTTAGACAGGCTGATTGGTCAACCTGGACCGCTAGTTACGTCACTAGGGTCACAAAGTGTTCCTACAATCCCTTATGCAGGACAATACAACTTTCTAACAGCTTTCCACGGCTGCTAGAACACACTGCTAGAACACTGTAACTAACTGTGTTGTGCCTTATATACTTCAGGAGGCAGGCGCATCCCTGATGTCACTATCCAGGGACTCAGAGCATACAGTAGCGACATCTTTTATTGCACTAAATGCCGGCGGCATGCCGGGATCTACCCCAGCTGCCGCCAGTAATAACCGCGCGCCGCCGCGTTTCCCCCACGCACCCCCCCTCCACTTCGCGCGCAATTTACTCCCCTTCCCGACCCCGAACCCGGCTCCTGCTCTGCCCCTCTGCTTCCCCGCACCCCCGCTTACCTTAATTTGATCTCCAGGGGTGTCAGGGAAGCCTAGGGAAGCCGGGGAAGACGGGGAAGCCGGGCGCGCATGTGACTGTGACGTCACAGTGCGCCGCCACGCGCCGCAGCTACCCGCTTCCCAGACGCATGCAGCCGGCGGCTTTTACTCGAATAAAAGCTGCCGCTGCTGTACAGCCACTCCCCTCCATACATAGGGCACATCACCATTGGATGAGGGAAAACCTCCATAACTACTGCTGGCATACCTGTACTTACCAGGACTTACTGCCAACAGAGAGGAAAGCAATATACCATTATTATGCATGGCTATATACTCCCCCTGGTGAATCCCCACCGTCCCGGCTGGGTCCTAAATTTGGTGTACCTTGCTCCAGGAAACACTGAAAAAGAACACATAAACTTAGCGCTTAAACATTATCACTTCACATAATAATGACAGAACATACGCTCCCTGACCAGCAGTAAGCAGCAAAGGAAAAGGCAGACCACTCGTTAACGGACCTAATAGTTGTGCCGAGGGTCTGGTTTCTTTACCTCCCGCCCCGCTGCATCATGGACAGTTACACTAAACTCACGTGGCAATCCTCTCTCATTGCAGTACACCACCTTGTGCATATACTGTACACGCTGTGCCCTATCTTCCAGGCCCGCATGAGTTGGGAGACCCTCTGCTCAGCCTGGACTCCCGTAATGGCTCCTCCCTTATTAACGACATAGTACTCAATATCATTACGAAGCCACCTTTCTCTATTGTCCTCTATTTCCCTCATCAGAGGTTCAGGGACATATGGGTATTCCAGCCTGTGTGACCTTTTATATTTAGCCGCAATAGCCCATTCAGCTCGGCAGGCCCTGGTCAACTTAGTTTGCCCAGCCCTTCCTGGCAACACCCATGACAGGGGCTCATCTGACTCCACTGGATCATCTAACCCTTCCGATCCTTTTGGGGTAATAAGACCTACTTGTATTCGGTCCCACCTTACTTTTAGCTCCTTGAGATAGGCCTCATCGTCAAAATCCCCAGGGGCCCACCAATGGTCAACCACCCCATCCCTTTCTAGAGTAAAACGGGTGCGGTCGATCCAGGCGACATATCCTTCATATAATGGTGCCCACCACCTAGTCTCCCGTACCTCCTCGGAGTTAGGTTCTAGTGGCTCCTCCTCATCATCAGGCCCGCCCGAGGATACCCCTGTAGTACCCTCAGATCGCGCAACCCTTTCCTTACGCTGCGACCAGTGCCCGCCCTCAATGATCAGCGCACTATGGTTTTCGCTAATTATCGACCCTCGTCGAGAAATCCTCCCTCCACCCTCCGATCCATCATCTGAAGTTCCCCAGTCCACGCTTCCAGTCCGTTATGTGGTAGGACCCCGGGAATCCCCTGACACACCTAAACTAGAGGTAGACCCGAAGGAACAGGTGACAGGGACAGGGGTTTGAACTAGGGCCTTGGGGCTAACTTTGGGGATGAACGGGGTTTGGGGACGGGGCTGAACGGTAGGTTCTGGCAGGGTCACGGCCTGCTCCTCCGCAACAACTGACTCACGTTCGCAACAATGTTCGCTCTGTCCTTCGGTAGTGGGTCCTCTCGTTCTCCGATTCGAGCTCCCACTCCGTCTGCTGTCCGTAGGGGATCGACTCCCACTGCTCGACCGTAGAGGCGCAATCGCCTTCCACTCGACACCGCTCAGGTCGTCCGGAACTGCCTCTGGATCCGCACGTGCTACGACGCCATCTTGGGTTGGGTCCCCAAGCGAGACCTCTTCCTCCACGAGGATATTCGGCAACGCCCTTCTGCTGCACGGTCCAGCTTGACCCTGGTTCCGCTCTTCGCCCACCTCCACCCCCGGGATCTGCGGTGAGCACGGGGTTAACCTACTGCTCCGCAGGGTCGGGGTAGATCGACCTCCTTCCGACCCGCTAGTCACCATGTCAGTGGGACTACGGCGATCGGGTTGTCGCGGCACTGGAGACACTCGACTCCGTGTCTCCACACCACGAGGAATAGCATCTCGCCACGGAATACCAGTAATATGGTACTCCTCTAACAAGTCCTGTGCCTCTGCCAGCCTGGCACACTCCTCTTCCGAGGACTCTAATTTACAGTTCGGTCGGGGTATTCCAGTAGGGGACCGTCCATGGGCTCCTTTCCGGTCACCTCTCCGATGACTGGGCTTCTCCTGCTTGAGAAGTTGGCTTGACTCCAGCTCCGCGGGACCTGCACTTGCATTCCACAGTGCACCTGGAATATCCGCTGCCAACGTCGGGGTAGGATTTCTCATCCCCCCAGCTTGTACCGGCACAAAGGTGGTCATGGGCCACATATATTGCAGTCCACAATGAGGGCATCGAGCCTCACTGCCCACAGCTCCGCCAGGCAGTCTGCACTGCAGGCAGAGACAGACCACTGTCTCCACACCCTCTACTCGGATGATCAGGAAGCCTCCTGGAGCCGAATAGGGATGGGTAGAGATCAAGGGACTCCTCCATTTGCTCAGCCATGGTCACCAACGGAAGCACTCGTCCGAGCTGTCTGTATTGATCAATGGCTCTTCGCAACTGAAGGGTAGAGGAGGGTTGCGCTGTCCTTCCCCCCACTTCCTCCATCGACATCCGGTGGAACTTTAGACCACTCCCCCTGGTTGAAACTAGGGGGAAGTCTGGCCGCTTTGTAGGCTGACCCAGCACAGGGGCAGAGTGAGTCATAGTCCATGAGGGCGCGGCTCCAGCTATCTCGCCAAACTCCCCAACTGTGTGGAGTTTCCTCGTTGCCGCCAATACCGGCCAACAATTTGCAAATCGCAGAGTTACAAGACTTTCTGCAGCTGGCCCACGCGGTGTCCCGGGACCGCGGGAACCGCCATATTGGTAAGCACTGTCCTTCTTTGTACTTGAGGTAGCGTCTGGCTGTTTGTTAATTGGGGTGTAACAAAGTCCATTTCGTTCCTCCCATCTCGCAAGGCTGTCGTCCTCACTATTCTCAGGGGTATCATCCCGAGAACATAGGCATGACAAACACGGCGCAGCCACGGCTTTCACGCCATTCCATAACAAACACACAAGAGTCTCTCCTGTAGCTTGTTCTCCTTCCTCTTCCCGGCATCCTGGACCTTCTGCTCTTTGCAGATCCTCCATTCCGACGGTCGCTTCTTGCTCATGGTATACTGGATTACTGTACATGGAGCTCCGCTCTGCGGGGCAGCTACCAAATCCGTACAATAAACATGCCATGTGCACCACCTCGTGTACCTAACATACGTCTAACTCGTTTTTGCACTACCTCAGGCTAGGCTCACTCTCTCAGTGTCTACTGTATCTCCTTCCTCCCAGTCTGTGCTCCCTTCGGTAAGTGATCTGGAATGGCTAGAGTACTCTGGGGCTCCCATGCAGTACTTGGGCGTCTACCTCTCTTAGTTAGCCTAGTGCAGACCCTCTCCAGGACACATGACCTAGTTAACAAGCTCTCCCTTCTGGCGTCATACCCCTAGCGCAACCTCAAGGTGACTCGGACAGCTATAGCCCCTCTCCAGACCCACTAACTCCTCTCAGGTTCCCAGGGTATCCCTGCGGTTCCATCCCAACGCAGCACAAAGTGGCAGCATACACTTTCCCTGTTTCCTACCGTGTGCCTAGCAAAAGCCTGTCCTGTTGATAGATATATATATATATCTCAGCAGCACCTCCAATTGTAATGGGTTTCCCCCCCCCAATCTCACATTGGCCCGGGTACTTTAATAACCAACCCCCATTACGTGTGTGTTTGGTGGTGCACCTGTAGGCAACAGAACTCCTGAGCCTCCCGCTTGATGTTATTAAGGGATATCCAACAGAACAGGTAGCTGAGGTAGTGGGTGCGAGTTCAACTTACATCATGTGCAGCGCCTCCACCTCATCAGGATCTGTGCTTCCGCAGGGAGATGGTCCTGGTGAGGAACTCCTTCTTGGTGGTGCCATCCACTGTGGAGTAACTTCACACTCACACAGTGGGGGTATCATTAACAAGGTCATTTTTATTGTAGACGGTGATGTAGCAGACTGCCCCATGCAGCTGCCGGCTCTAGCCGCACATCTCTCCGTGCTGTCCCTTCACCAGGTACGCCCTCCCAATTTGGAGTGGGATCCCCTCTTCTCCTAGGGGGATCCTCTCTGTGCCAGGTCCCTGGACACAGAGTGGCTTAGACAGGCTGATTGGTCAACCTGGACCGCTAGTTACATCACTAGGGTCACAAAGTGTTCCTACAATCCCTTATGCAGGACAATACAACTTCCTAACAGCTTTCCACGGCTGCTAGAACACACTGCTAGAACACTGTAACTAACTGTGTTGTGCCTTATATACTTCAGGAGGCAGGTGCATCCCTGATGTCACTATCCAGGGACTCAGAGCATACAGCCACTCCCCTCCATACATAGGGCACATCACCATTGGATGAGGGAAAACCTCTATAACTACTGCTGGCATACCTGTACTTACCAGGACTTACTGCCAACAGAGAGGAAAGCAATATACCATTATTATGCATGGCTATATATATATATATGTGACAGAAAATATAGACAGCGCCCTTCACACACTATACCTAAATTGCTGCAGCCCTGATAGATGTGGCAAGAAATTGCACCAGGCAAATATGCCCAATAAACAGTGGTGTGAAAATAACTAAATGTATTATGGCAGGAAAAACTAAAAGTGACTATTGGATAAAAACACAAAAGCAAAAAAGAAGTGTGCATAACATATAAAAAAAAAGCAATAAAAAAGATATTGCCAATTAATGTGGGTAAAAATGACACTGAGTGTCACTGGGACTTAACTAAAAAATGCAAATATAAAAAATGGGTTCATGTGATAGGCAATGAAAAATTCAATACACGATTATGAACCTATAAATGCAGTGAATATTAAAAATACTTAAGTCCACATGTGTCCATGATAAGTTGATTTGCAAAAGGTCCAGGCTGCTTCTTCTTGGGCTCACCGAACTCCCACAGTACCTATTAGAGAAAAAGAGAAAAGAAGCGCCCGATCCTTGTGTAAAATCAGATGAACAAAGTTTTAATATCTCATGGACAAGACAAATGCACACTTACAATTTGTCTGATAAAATAAAGCATGTTATGGGACCTGCCCATGCACCGACTGAGGACTCCTCGGTCTCTTCTTTGTGTGTGAGTGTCAGTATTGGCTCCAAAAAGGATGTTGCTGTCAGCTGCTGTCTCCAGGGGAGTAATCCTTAGTGTTTGTGAGCACTCAATCTCCACATGCAGCTGCCATTTAGCCTTTCTTCTCACACTTGAAACCGGAAAAAAATCTTCAGGCAAGTCCTTGCCTCCTCACGCTGGTGCTGAGAGCTGCCCTGTCACTGTAGGCTCACTGCCAGATATCCCTACACGTTTCTTCCGACTCTGCGGATTTCATCATATATATACCACGACTATTAAGGTTATGGTGGGTAAAAAAAGTGACTAAAACCCTCCACAGTAAAGCATAAAGCAACTGTAAATATTCCTGTATATTCATTTGCATGTCTTAGACAGGTCTGCAACCCTGTCTTTCACCATTATCACCCAGCAAACAGCACTTCCACTGCAGCAAGAGATTCTGGGAAATGACATGCAAATGAGCACACAGTGCCACTTTTTATCTCATGCTCACATTACATGAGCAATCCTTAGTCAATGCATGCTGCTTTAAACACAGCTTTTAAGCAAGAACTTGGAAGATGCAAAGTCAGTTAACCCACTCACAGACATGTTTCAACCTTGATGGGTATCATCAGTGTGAGGTTGGTTTGCTGACATTTTCTCAAATGAGATAAGAGTAGGTAATCACCACGACTATTAAGGTTATGGTGGGTAAAAAAAAGTGACTAAAACCCTCCACAGTAAAGCATAAAGCAACTGTAAATATTCCTGTATATTCATTTGCATGTCTTAGACAGGTCTGCAACCCTGTCTTTCACCATTATCACCCAGCAAACAGTACTTCCACTGCAGCAAGGGATTCTGGGAAATGACATGCAAATGAGCACACAGTGCCACTTTTTATCTCATGCTCACATTACATGAGCAACCCTTAGTCAATGCATGCTGATTTAAACACAACTTTTAAGCAAGGACTTGGGAGATGCAAAGTTAGTTAACCCACTCACAGACATGTTTCAACCTTGATGGGTATCATCAGTGTGAGGTTAGCTTGCTGACATTTGCTCAAATGAGATAAGAGTAGGTAATGTAATGTGAGCATGAGATAAAAAGTTGCACTGTGTGCTCATTTACATGTCATTTCCCAGAATCCCTTGCTGCAGTGGCAAGCGCTGTATGCTGGGTGAAAATGGGGAAAGACAGGGTTGCAGACCTGTCTAAGACATGCAAATGAACATACAGTAATATTTACAGTTGCTTTATGCTTTACTGCGGAGGGTTTTTGTCACTTTTTTACCCACCATCACCTTAATGACAGTGGTGATTACCTAGTCTAGTCTCAAACCTGCAAGCCATTAAGACCAGCCTCACACTGATGATACCCATCAAGGTTGAAACATGTATGTGAGTAGGTCTAATGGTTTTGCATCCCAGCCTCTGTTTAAAAGCTGTGTTTAAAACAGCATGCAGTGGCTTGAGGATTGGCTTGTGTAATACGAGCTTGAGACAAAAGGTGGCACTGAGTGCTCATTTGCATTTCATTTCCCAGAATCCCTTGCTGCAGTGGCAAGCGCTGAATGCTGGGTGACAATGGGGAAAGACAGGGTTGCAGACCTGTCTAAGACATGAAAATGAACATACAGTAACATTTACAGTTTCTTTATGCTTTACTGTGGAGGGTTTTTGTCACTTTTTTTACCCACCATAACCTTAATGACAGTGGTGATTACCTAGTCTAGTCTCAAACCTGCAAGCCATTAAGACCAGCCTCACACTGATGATACCCATCAAGGTTGAAACATGTATGTGAGTAGGTCTAATGGCTTTGCATCTCATCCCAGCCTCTGTTTAAAAGCTGTGTTTAAAACAGCATGCAGTGGCTTGAGGATTGGCTTGTGTAATACGAGCTTGAGACAAAAGGTGGCACTGAGTGCTCATTTGCATGTCATTTCCCAGAATCCCTTGCTGCAGTGGCAAGCGCTGTATGCTGGGTGACAATGGGGAAAGACAGGGTTGCAGACCTGTCTAAGACATGCAAATGAACATACAGTAATATTTACAGTTGCTTTATATATATATATATATATATATATATATAATATATATATATATATATATATATATATATATATCTACAAAAACACAGAAAAAAACAGGCACACTCATAGCGTAAAATTGTATAACAATGATATTTATGGAATGAAGGATTTTAAAAATGCACACTCACAAACACAGCTGAATAAAAGGCATTTTTGAGTGAAACTCAGCCAGTCAGACGCAGGAACCCGATATGGAAGACTTCAGTGTGATGTCCGGTGTACGTCTAATGCAGTAGCCCCTCTTGTGTGCTTTCGGAGACCGGAGAGCACAAGGGACGCCGCCTTCCTCTTGCTCTGGCGTCACACAGTGAGTTCTCTGATCCAAGACTCGCGAGAACTCGGTGACGTCAGTGAGTTTCAACTGGAGAGAGTTCACAATAGAAAACGGGCTGAACGGCTGAGCGGCTGGGACAAATGCTACCAGCACAGCATCAATAAGCTGTAGCACATCAGTGAGTGAAATGGAAATAAAAACTGGACAGTAACCTCCACAGCACTCTCTACGCGTTTCATCTCGGAAGAGACTTCATCAGGAGTAGATAGTATAGGTGTAGAACGCAGTAATATAGTACGTAAGACCAATCAGAACACAGAAGCTAAATAATTGCTAATAAGATACATGTGATCAATGTAAGGGTAACATTAACCCCTATGTGTTCCGAAACACATATAAAATGAGCCAATAATGTTGAAAGAAATGACCAAGCATATCAATGCATATACTAACATACACTTTAACAAGTAGAATAAAAAGTAAAATACATTTGAGTACTATTAAAGAAATAAATATACATATATAAATATAACATAATATAACACAATAAAATAATAAGATATCATTGGCAGGTGACTTACATAATATAATATTATATATAAAACAGATGCTAGTGAAAAGATAGCATTATCCTAGATATAAAGGAATAGATGAATTTTCACTAAATGTATATGGAGACAATGTTGATACTAGAGAGATTCAGAGGGATCAAAGTACAACAAAAAATATTAATAATGAAAAATAATAAATAAATAAAAAATAAATCATAAGGATAAAGATAGGGAGGGGAGAGAGGAGGGTGGGGGGGGAAGGAAAAGAGAGAAGAAAAGAAGGGGGGGAGGGGAGAATGTGGGAGGCAGCATAAATAGGGGAAGAAGTGAATTGGAGAAAAAGGGGGCAGAAGGGAAGAAGAAAGGAGTAAAATGAATATGGGAGAAAGGGGAAGAAAAAATGGAAAGGGGGGGAAAAAAAAGGGGGAGGGAGGGGGAGGGGAAAGGGGATGTGGGGGAGGGGTAGAGAAGGGTGAATAAAATAACAAATGAATATATATATAAAATAAATAAATAAAAATTCGGATCTGGCCCTGGACTTCAAGCACTCACCCTTTCATCCTGTTTCCACCTATTTCCCCTACCATTCTAAGGGTAACTTCATTGACACCTTCTACACCATTGTTCTGAAGGACCTTGAACAGTTATGTCAGAACAACACTCATCTGACACACAGGAATCTGAGCGGGGGAGAAGAATTGGCTCTGAAAAACCTTAAAGAGAACACAAACATTGTTGTAAGACAAGCTGATAAAGGAGGGGCTATCGTCGTGCAGGATAGACAGGACTATGTGTCCGAAGCGGTCCGCCTTTTAATGGACAGTTCATCCTATCATATACTGGACAAAGATCCAGTTATAGATTTTCAGTTGGCCTTTGAAGAACTTATTCACAAAGCACATGGTATGGGTATTATAACTAAAGTAGAGAGCACCTTTCTGTTCATTAGACACCCTAGAACACCTGTTTTTTATCATTTGCCCAAATTGCACAAAAACACTACACATCCCCCTGGTAGACCCATTATTTCGGGGGTGGGATCAATGACGTCGAACGTGTCCCAATATGTCGATTACTTTCTACAACCTTATGTGAAATTATTACCATCTTACATCAAGGACACGTTGCACGTCATTGACTCCACCTCCGAGATCACTTGGAAAGACACATTTTTCTGGGCTACATGTGATGTATGCTCTCTTTACACCTGCATAGATCATACTAAGGGCCTAGAAGCCATCAATCACTTTTTACAATTAGATTTGAATTTACACGTGTCACAAAAAGATTTTATTTTATCTTGTATTAAGTTTATTTTGACACATAACTATTTCACTTTTGATGGTACTTTTTATTTGCAGACGTGTGGAACGGCCATGGGTACTAGATTTGCTTCCAGCTATGCGAACCTCTTCATGGGGTTTTGGGAGAACCTCCATGTTTGGGGTAATGCATGGCTGGTGGCGGGTCTGGTATTCTATGGTCGTTTCATAGATGATATTATTATTATTTGGGATGGTGATAGGGGCCAACTGAAAGACATACTGGACTCATTTAATGTCAACAATATGGGGCTTAAATTCACCTACTCCATACATCCAGATACGTTGGTATTTCTAGATCTTGAACTGTTCATTGATAGGTCGGACATGAAGATACATAGTAAAACACACTTCAAACCTGTCTCTACAAATGGGTACCTGCAATACGGTAGCAACCACTACAAAAAGTGGCTGAATAACATCCCAAGAAGCCAATTCTTCAGAATCCGCCGGAATTGTTCTCTAGACTCAGATTTCTGTGACCAAGGAGAGACTTTAATGAACAAGTTTCTCCAAAAGGGTAATGATGGAACGGTGGTGCAGAGGGCGTTTGATGACGCTAAAGGTATTGATAGGAGTGCCCTACTTGAGAGGTCCAGGATCAGATCTAATCCTGTTGGCCTTGATCCAGCGGTGGATGGAGGTAGCGGGAATCCTTTGTATTCATTTATTACCAAGTACAATAAACTGGCCTACCAGGTCAAACACATTATCAATAGACATTGGAGCATTATTCAGAATGATCCTATTTTAGGGCCTAGGGTGCCAACACGAGCTCCTATTGTCTTTAAAAAAGCAAGGTGCCTGAAGACCATGATTGCCCCAAGTGGACTTAAGCCTATCACTAAATTACAATCTATAACATCTACTAAGATTCCTATAAAGGGTAATTTAACCTGTGGTAGAAGTAGATGTATTACCTGTGGGCATATAAGTAAAATTAATACCTTTAAATCCTTTTCTAACGGTTCTGTACATGAGATAAATTATTATATTAACTGTCTCAGTACCTACATTATATATCTCATCACCTGCCATTGCGGCCTACAATATGTGGGCCGCACGTCAAGGACGATCAGTACCAGATTTCTTGAGCACCGTAGAAATGTTAAACATGGTCTCCAGTCACATTGTCTATCACGACATTTTGATAGTGTACATAATAAGGATCCCTGCTCTCTGTCCATCTTTGGTATCGAGGCCATCTCACCTTCCCTTTCGGAGGGTGATAGGTTCAATAAATTGTGTGTCAGGGAGACCTACTGGATATATGTCTTTGGTACATTAGTTCCGGGGGGTCTCAATGACACAATAGACATCAGTACAGTAGTGTAGTTGCACATTCATGCCTATTGTGGGGTGCGGTGTTCTCAGGGAGGTCTGGGTTGAGCGATTCATTTCGTTCCCTCCGTGTGGGCACTCGCTTCACCACATTGGCTCAGTTTATACATGTTATTGTTTCCTTTTGACAATGGCCTTAACATGATGTATTTACGCTATGAATCATATCATATATGGGTACCATTGACTTTGCTTGTGCGACCACCATTGGTTCAGTATCCTTCTTCGTCCAGTATTTATTATTTATTTCATATATTTTTAATTATTATTCATTATTTTCTATTAATATTATTTTATTTTTATTTATTTATTTTATATATATATTCATTTGTTATTTTATTCACCCTTCTCTACCCCTCCCCCACATCCCCTTTCCCCTCCCCCCTCCCTCCCCTTTTTTTTCCCCCTTTCCATTTTTTCTTCCCCTTTCTCCCATATTCATTTTACTCCTTTCTTCTTCCCTTCTGTCCCCTTTTTCTCCAATTCACTTCTTTCCCTATTTATGCTTCCTCCCACACTCTCCACTCCCCCCTTCTTTTCTTCTCTCTTTTCCTTCCCTTTCCCCCCTCCCCCCTCTCTCCCTCCCCCCCCTCTTTTTCTTTTTCCTTATGATTTATTTTTTATTTATTTATTATTTTTCATTATTAATATTTTTGTTGTACTTTGATCCCTCTGAATCTCTCTAGTATCAACATTGTTTCCATATACATTTAGTGAAAATTCATCTATTCCTTTATATCTAGGATAATGCTATCTTTCACTAGCATCTGTTTTATATATAATATTATATTATGTAAGTCATCTGCCAATGATATCTTATTATTTTATTGTGTTATATTATGTTATATTTATATATGTATATTTTTTTCTTTAATAGTACTCAAATGTATTTTACTTTTTATTCTACTTGTTAAAGTGTATGTTAGTATATGCATTGATATGCTTGGTCATTTCTTTCAACATTATTGGCTCATTTTATATGTGTTTCGGAACACATAGGGGTTAATGTTACCCTTACATTGATCACATGTATCTTATTAGCAATTATTTAGCTTCTGTGTTCTGATTGGTCTTACGTACTATATTACTGCGTTCTACACCTATACTATCTACTCCTGATGAAGTCTCTTCCGAGATGAAACGCGTAGAGAGTGCTGTGGAGGTTACTGTCCAGTTTTTATTTCCATTTCACTCACTGATGTGCTACAGCTTATTGATGCTGTGCTGGTAGCATTTGTCCCAGCCGCTCAGCCGTTCAGCCCGTTTTCTATTGTGAACTCTCTCCGGTTGAAACTCACTAACGTCACCGAGTTCTCGCGAGTCTTGGATCAGAGAACTCACTGTGTGACGCCGGAGCAAGAGGAAGGCGGCATCCCTCGTGCTCTGCGGTCTCCGAAAGCACACAAGAGGGGCTACTGCATTAGACGTACACCGGACATCACACTGAAGTCTTCCATATCGGGTTCCTGCGTCTGACTGGCTGAGTTTCACTCAAAAATGCCTTTTATTCAGCTGTGTTTGTGAGTGTGCATTTTTAAAATCCTTCATTCCATAAATATCATTGTTATACAATTTTACGCTATGAGTGCGCCTGTTTTTTCTGTATTTTTGTAGATATCTTCAAGGAAGTGGTGTTCCCTTCATTCGGGCTGCAGAGACTCTTTTGGATAGCAATTGGAGTATTTTTTAGGATTTGTATTTTTTATTATATATTTTTCTGAACATTTTCTTTTGTTATTTTATTTTACAATTTTTCATATAGTTTTATTGTATTAGTTATACTGCTGCGGCACAGTTTATTCGAGCATTTGCCCGTTCTGTGCCGCAGCAGTAGCCTGGAGCGCGCCCGAGTGTGACGGGCGCGCGCCGAAGCAGCGGAAGAGCGCCCTCCGATCGGGGCGCTCTCCCTACCGCTGCCGGGTCCGCCGGGTCCCCCGGAACCCCCTGCCGCTGTCCCGCGATCGCGGGACACCAGGGCTCCCTCGGGGAGCCCTGGACGCGCGTGCAGGGGGCGCAGGCTCCCGAAGACGCGTGACCGCGCGTCTATGACGCGCGGCACGCCGAGGGGCGGCCACTAGCAAGCCGGGAAATCTCCCGGCTTGCGGATCTGGCCGCACTGCGATAAAGTGTGTCGCCAGTGTATATATATTTATCTGTTCCACTGTGCATAGTATAAGTTTTACATATATTGTTTAGAGAGTATATATATAGTGTCTTACTGCTGCGGCCGAGTTTATTCGAGCATTTGCCCGTTCTCGGCTGCAGCAGTAACCTGGCGCGCGCCGGAGGGTGCCGGGCACGCGCCAAAGCAGCGGAAGAGCGCCCTCCGATCGGGGCGCTCTCCCTCCCGCTGCCAGGTCCACCGGGTCCCCCGGAACCTCCTGCCGCCGTCCCCCACATCGCGGGACACCAGGGCTCCCTCGCGTGCAGGGGGCGCTGACACCCGATGATGCGTGACCGCGCATCAGTGACGCGCGGCACGCCGAGGGAGTGGGGCTAGCAAGCCGGGGCATCCCCCGGCTTGCGGAACTAGCCCTGCTCGGATTAAACGTGTCGGTATTGTAGGTTGGCGCCAATTTTTTCTTTTGTTGTGTTATATACAGTGTTTGACAAACCTATACATTTGCTCGCCCCGGGCGAGTGGATTTAACCCCCCGGGCGAGTAAATATTGGCCCAAGCAGCACACGTTTGGTACTAGGTGGTGAGTAGATTTTTTTGTGTGGCGAGTAGATTTTTTGGTGATTTGTCAACCTCTGGTTATATATATATATATATATATTGTTACAAACGCCGCTCTTTTGTAGCGCTGACGTGTGTCTGGGTTCTTCCCGACACAGTCTTCTAGGGTTATTTATACAAAACAGGATCATGCAAATTATTACGTTGCTTAACTCAGGCTTTCTGCCTGCTTTATTTTCATCCAAGTAAGGTACTGCAGCTTTAACATGTGTAGGTTAGAGGTACTCAGATATTTACATTCAGCAGTTCACTCATATCAGTGTTATAGTATTTCCCACACTGTTATTTCAAGTAACAAGAAACCAAATTATATAAACAAAATTCTATCCCTTTCAGGGATCTAACTACACATCATAATCAGCCTCTAACTGCTGCTGGGCCAACTAACCTGGTTCCCCAGCTTAAAACAATGCCCTCTCATTTAGGGTCACTAGATACAGCATAGTCTTTTAGAAACAGCAATACATATTTGTTTGTCTTATCTGTTCATGGTGGGAACTCGGTCCCAAGTGTCCAGGCAAATCCTCTGGTACTGTGATACTTGGAGGGGCCGTCCACCCCGAAACTGGATGCAGGGGAGCAGCGACACCCCCAGCCCCCAGGCTCTAACGAGAGAGACTGAAATGCAAACCTCTCTGCTCTAAATACCTGTGCATGTGATTAGAAGAGCAGGTGAGGGAGAACTAGACCCATTGTAATCTGTGGTCTGGATTTTCCATCCAGCAGCCTGAGTTAATGTGAAGCTGTGGAATGGATCATTTTTAACTATTCCTGCACTTTCTGACCTAAAATGGGGCAGAAAGCTGCCTAATATCTTTGGACTATGTCACATATCCCCCTCCCCAGATCACACCTACTGGGGTGAGTGGCCATGGACCTCACTGGGGTGAGCGTCCTACCTGAAATACTTGAGCTAACTCCCCAATACAATATTAAGTATTCACATGACACGAATATGAACTTTTGCCACGGCAATTATGGACAATGGATTTCGTCATAAGAGACTATACCTGGCAAACATATTTTGTTGCTCTCTATTAGGGAACTACTGTATTTTGAAAAATAAATGTCTAGCACACATTCTTATAACCCAGGATATGCTAAATATACTCACAAAAACAGACAGTTTCTATTACCTCCCTGGGTTTTTCTACTCTAGAATATGAACCTCACTATATATTTACCAACCGAAAAGGGCATTTTTTCCCTATATTGTAAGCTACCAATATATATATATATATATATATATATATATATATATATATATATATATATATATATTATTATTTTTTTATAAACTAAAGCCTTGTATTTTTAAGGGCCATCAACCCTGTATATTAATTTGTAGTTTTACCTACATTTTCAATGATGAGAAACAATATAACATTGCAATAGTTACAAAATGCTTATTCTAGAGGTCTAATATAGCATAACTATACTAGCTTATTTGCAAAGTTAAGTGACATAGGGCCTCATGCAGTAAGCGACGAAAATGTGAAATCGGCAAGCTTACCGATTAGCCATGTTATTGGCGATTTTCCCTCTCCGTATGCAGTAAGTGCCGAATCCCTTCAGAATCAAGCCGAAAACCATTCCGCCCACTCTCACGATGATTTGCCGATCACACACAGGTGTATCGGCGTGCATGGCGGGGTGCTGTTAGGTTCGCCAATCAAAATTCTTGCTGAATCAGGCGAAGCAAACATGTATTGGATAGCGCGCCATATTTAAAGGCAACGTGTACTGTTAATCATTCTCTGTGTTGTTGGGAGTGAGACAGAGAGAGACGCACAGAGCTGGGCGATTTAATATTTGCATATTGACTGAGAGACTTGTTGTGTATTGTGAGATCTTTGTCCTTTGTTGTTTTGTTTACATCTTTGTCTTGTTTTGTATGTGGAAGTGTTTCGTGTGATTGGCTGTACATTTGTTTTCTGTTTTTTGTGAGTGCTAGAGGTATGCCCGCAAAGCGTGGGAAGAGTGATGCTGGTGTGAGTGGTACTGCTACTCGTGCGAGTACGCATCGGAGTTAACGTACTGTTCAGGGGAGTGATGTTGCTAGGAGTGCGAGTGCTGTTGCTGGGAGTGTGAGTGCTGTTGCTGGGAGTGTGAGTGCTGTTGCTGGGAGTGTGAGTGCTGTTGCTGGGAGTGTGAGTGCTGTTGCTGGGAGTGCGAATGCTGTTGCTGGGAGTGTGAGTGCTGCTGGTGGCTTAGTTGCTGATGGGGTGTCTGGTGGTGGCGTGCTTGTTGGTGGCCAGCTTTTGGAGTCTCTTCCATTGGAACAAGGAGAGTCCAGTCAGCAGCAGTCAAGCTCTGAGCCTAATTGTGCTCGGAAGAAACGTGTGGAGCATCCACGTAATCCTCGCTTCAATGACCAGGAAAATACAGCACTTGTCACTGGGATTCTGGAGCACTATGACAGTCTGTATGGACATTTAGTAGGTAAGTGTACCTATCCATTCATTCTTCAAATACACGTGATCCTAGGTCATGTGAGTTTTGTTAATATGCAAATATGGGTTCATAATATCTATCAATGTTAATTATTGTGGAAACACATCTTTTTATCATGCGTTACAACGACAAGAAAACTCACGCGTTCAATTTACGATAACTGCATACAATATTAATGCAAGCTTCCTTACATGTCTAGGTTTCGAAGTTAATGCTCATGTGCTTCACATATTACACCTAAACCAGCATGTTTGCTATCTCTTGGAACAGCTAGCAGTGTAGGAAACTGGTGGTTGTATTATTATGAATTAACGTCATATATTTTGTATGTATTTCTAGTGCGGACAAGTTCATCAAGCAAAAAAGAAATGTGGGACAAAATAATAATTGGTGTGAATTCGTGTGAGAATCGGGTCAGGGACAAGAGTAATTGTCGCAAGAGATTTGACGATATTAGGGCTAAATTAAAAAAGAAAATACAAGACCAACGCGTGCATGCTTCTGCCACTGGAGGTGGGCCGCCAGCACAACGTCTCATCTTAACTCCATTGGAGGAGCTGCTTCGGGAAAAATTACTTCCCGTCGTCGTGGAGGGTTTGCCCGGTGACAGAGACATCGGAATTTATTCCTCACAATTTCCACCAGGTGAGAAATGTTACTGTACTAGGCGTGTCGTTTCTTACAGTTATTTTACACATTTCCGCTGCTATTTATACTTTCTTCCCAATATAAGCATACCTACATCTATATATGTATATATGTCTGTGTCTCTCTCTCTCTCTCTCTCTCTATATATATATATATATATATATATATATCAAAATATACATATATGTTGTAATCCTACTAAAAGCATTAAATAATATACCACGTGGCATTGCGTGCTCATTTGCATGTCAATTCCCACAATCCTTTGCTGCAGTGGAAGCAATTTATGGTGGACGAATATGGGGAACAACAGGGTACCACACATGTGTAAGACATGCTAATGACAAAATATTACTAGGTACTGGTGCAGAACATATATATATATTATATTAATGTGTATTTTATTTATTAAACTCCTACAAACACGACATTACTGCCTCTTCAAATCATGCATCTAATATATTACATGCAACGGCCAACAAACATCACTTGCACTAACAAATGTGTTTTGGTTTATTAAAAGGTCCTTTTTTGCTTCATGTCATATACAGACATCATAATGATGCACACGTAGCATATGTTATGTCATTGTGTTCATAGCTTGCACACTTCAGAGTAATATTTTGCTCATCTACCATTGTGTTAAAGCAGCTGCAATTAATATGTAATCACAGCATACACGTCAACAGAGGGGGTGGGGTTCAGCACACAGCCAAATAACAGGTCATGTTACGGTCAACTTTGTTGATACCATTTTCACCTGCTTGAAGTAATTGAAAGGTCTGGGTGATTACTGTTTTTGGGGGAGGGACTACCATTCTTACAACCTGACTAGCAAAACAGAAGGTAATCACAGTCATTTGAAAGGTTCACTCTAGGTACTAAATCACCGAACAAGCCATTAGCTATCAAACCGTTCGTCACACATTCGTTCACTCAGATCTATAGTTCAACTGATATCAACACCACATTATCACACACTGCATGTGTTGTGTTGTTGAGTGGCAGCCACATTCAGCCGTGCAACAGCTTCTATTAATGTACCACACATATCCTCTAACAAAAACTATTACTTTTCCAATATGACCTTCTTAATGATAAGCATTGTGAAAGTTCATCTCATGATAGTTATGTACATTATTATTGTGATATGA
>NC_134483.1:235076346-235281346 GCF_040206685.1 Ascaphus truei
TTGTAACCTTGTAGTTCTAACATATAAGTGATTAACGCGTGGATATACACAATCCTATAGAGATGTGTAATGCGTTGTCACGGCTACACATATATTAAGGTGCCATCTTTGACCATAATGTGTTTGCTGTTTTTCAGAGATGTCGGGGAAGATTCAATGGGATCAATGTATGATTTCAGAAGAGTCTAACGTTATATGAGATGATTGTGAGGAGGAGCGACCGACTAATATACTACATATGGAACTATATAGATATTGCTTGCAGCGCATATTAAATAACAATACAAAATGTGATCCAATTATGCCTATATTGCATAAGCACTTAATTAACATAATGATGTTGCTAAACAGTGCAGTTAGAAAATTTAATGTGTGTTCTTTATTTAGTACTAACATTATATGGCATGGTCTGTTTTATATATAACAACCATTCCCACTCTGAATAAACATGTGTGTAGTATATTGTGTAATGGAACGTATGAATGTAGAAACTATGTAAAGGAGACTTACAACCAACTAGCCATTTCATGTAAAAATTCGCTTGTAACATGGGAATGTTGTTAAAATGGTTTGGGACTGCTGCAAAGAATGTTAGTGGCAAGATGTAGTGGTCAACTACAATGCATGCAGTTATGAATATTAGGTCAACATCATGTAAACAATTACGTTAATGTGTATATTTCTTGTACCAAACTAACTGTAGTTTTCTGTGTATATTAAACGTTCAACACATACATAGTAAAGTGAATATGATGATATAAGCTACCATAATAAAGCTGATGTTATCATTTGACGGTGTTATACATGCATCATACACAAATTGATACAGACACAAACAGTTGTATTGAAAAGTGTGCCTATGCAAATGTGCACGTGATTGACGTTCATATGTTGAGAATACTTGTAAATGATCATCATAATAATGATGAAGTGACATGAATTACATGACAACTATATTAACAACATTGACATTGGGTGAAAATAATAATGCAAAATTACACTTAAATTTGAGACACTATTGGGTTCGTGTTAACAGTTTGACACTTGTTGCATGTAGGTCACATCAACACAGATGTGTGACTTATACATTCACATGTGAGAATGTTAAAGTAATCTTTACTAATAATGTACAGCATTACTAATAACATACATTGCAACATATAATATGTACAAAGCATTGGTGTGATTACAGGCATTCATGCATGGACTGTTATGATCAGTCAATTGCATCCGTGATTAATCATCTCCCGTAAGGATAAAACTATCAGCATTTATCCCGTTCTCTCCACCCACCTCTATATTAGAGTAATTGAATTTTTAAGGGAACATACATTAAATGTGATGTAATGGCACTAATCATTTTCTAATACAATGCTCATGAAACCTCAATAGTAGCTAAACGCATGTACATGATTCAGAAACTACATGTATGTAAAAATTAACGTTTAGCAATATGTTGGGTTTTAACATCGTATAATTAAACGTCTATTGAGGTAGGCACATCTTATGACAGATGTCAGTTCATATACATACCATGATCAGTCATAGAGGAGATATACCTATAATACAATGGAACAATATATAAATTTCAAACATTGACATGACATCTTCACTAACGTAAGCAACACAGCAAAGTGTGTATTTGGTGTTAAATGTGAAACACCATGTATATTTTATCACATAACAAATGAAAAGCAGCATGGTGTACACATCATATGGATGCGCATGTTACACTGTAACAATAACATTGTATGTAAGCATACTGCAAGAATGAATGACTATGGCCATAGTATGTGTATTGTGTTAGCATCATCAACAACACAATGCTAAACAATTACTCATTTGTTACACCAGTTGTATTCACATACACACAACTAATTTACAATCGAAGAAGGATTATATAACCTGTGCAACAATAACATACCGGTGCCACATGCCTTTGTGCACACAGCAGAGAAGAGAAAGGTGTGCAACCCATATTCATCTGTGTCCTAACAGAAGGTTATGTAAAAACAAATTACTGTTAATATAACAATATAAATACACAAAAGGCACGTCGCTACACCAAACATACAAACAAAGAGAAAAGGTCTACCTGGTGCAAGGGAGAAATCATTGAACAGAAACAAACATATAATCAGAAGACCATATACAGCCCCCTAAAGTTGCACTCAAGATAGGTGACATATGAGTATAATGTCATTAATTAGAAGGCTAGGTCTCGGTATGCTTGTATAAAGGCTCTCAACATCGATCCCTACGAACAGAGTATTCTGATCCACTGTAATACCTTCTAACCTCATCAATACTGCTTTCGTATCTTTTAGGTATGAGGGAAGGGTTTCCACAAAAGGACGAAGAAAAGTATCCAGGTAGACGCTGGCGTGGGAGGTGAGATTACCCACGCCCGATACTATTGGTCTACCAGGTGGTGGGTGGATACCTTTGTGGACCTTTGGTAAGTGGTAGAAAGTAGACAGAGGGGGGTATTTGATGTAAATAAATTCCAATTCTGTTTTGGTAATGACTTTGTTTTCAATAGCCAAGTGTAGAATATCAAGCAATTCTGCTTTGAATGTTTCAGTCGGATCACTAGGTAAAATCCTATAACAGTGTCTATCGGACAAAAGTCTGATACACTCACTCACATATGAGGGAGTATCTAAAATGACAACATTCCCACCCTTATCGGATGGTTTGATGGTAATGTTGTCATTTTTCTCCAAATCTTGGAGTGCTTTGTATTCCTTATAATTCATATTGAAATTATTGGAAACTTTTGTCATTTTTCTGAGATCGTCAGACACCATTTGAGTGAATACATCCACATTAGTGCAAGATTGCGGTGGTGGTGTAAACCGTGACCTATTTCTTAACTTGGTAAAGGGTCCCTCACCAGGGATTCTAGTGTTATCCTCCTCAAATTCCTGTAGAGTTTGTAGCAATGCGTGATCTTGTGTATCAAAGATTTCAAAAGGTGTATTGGTATTTGCCAGTCTTTGTCTCCTTTTGAAGAAGACATGCAATGACAATTTGCGAGCAAAAAGGTTAACATCCTTTATATTCTCAAACACATCAGTTTGGTGAGTAGGGCAGAAGGTTAATCCTCTAGAGAGAACCTTAAGATTGTCGTCAGTTAGTGTGATGGATGATAAATTAATTATCTGCGTCTGTAATACCGTCCGCGTCTGTAAGGTCTCCTCACTCCCTGATCCTTGTAACCCCAAACCATTCTGTCTCTTAGTCTCATGGCCTCTCCCCCTCCTGGTCTTTCGTGTCCTGGGGGGATGTAATCTGGGCCAGACAAATCTAAAAAAGATGATTGAGCAGGAGGTGCAGATGAGGTGGATGGCATTGGGGTAGATCTTTGATGTGTTGGATCTCTATTCATATGTAAATCTGATTCTGCATCGCTAGCTGATGTTTCACAGTCAGTAGTTGATTCTGGATTTTTAGGAGGTTTTGAGGTGGTTTTTTCCCGTTTCTTTTTGTATGTAAAAATATTATGGGTTTCGTAATCTGTAGTGTCTCTAAAGAATTTGCGTGATTTTCTCGCTTTTATGTCAGCTGTGAGTTTGTCAATCTGATTTTTGAGGCGTTTTTCAAAATTAATGAAGTCAGTGTGTTCTCGCCATGTATCTACTTCAGCCAATAAAGTGTTAATCTCTAAATTGATTTTGTCTAGTCTGTTATTTTCATGTGAAATAAGTAATGCAATTAAATCACCTGAACATTTTAAGAGGATACCTTCCCAATCTTTAATAAATTGTGTATCCTCTATCCGGTGGCAGGGAGATAAATAGACACGTAGGCCTCTAGGAACCATGTCCGCTAGGGCATAGTTGTTTAAGCTAGTAATCTCCCACCAGATCTTAGCCTGAGTACTCATGTGGTTTTCTAAATTAAAGAAAAATTTCTTTATATCATCAGACTCAGGTGCTGTCACCGGTAAATCCACAGGTGATTTAGAAAATAAACAGGCTGCTTCATTAATCCAGGCCCCAAAGTCTTGTTTGGTAGTAAGAAAGCCTGACATGGTGTCAAGAAACAATTCTAATTAGAGTCACAGAAAAGGGAGAAAATAAGGTGGGGAAGGGTAGTGATTCCTTGGGAGCTGACGTGAAAGAAAGGGGTATGGTGACCCCACAATCAATATAAATACACAAAAGGCACGTCGCTACACCAAACATACAAACAAAGAGACAAGGTCTACCTGGTGCAAGGGAGAAATCATTGAACAGAAACAAACATATAATCAGAAGACCATATACAGCCCCCTAAAGTTGCACTCAAGATAGGTGACATATGAGTATAATGTCATAAATTAGAAGGCTAGGTCTCGGTATGCTTGTATAAAGGCTCTCAACATCGATCCCTACGAACAGAGTATTCTGATCCACTGTAATACCTTCTAACCTCATCAATACTGCTTTCGTATCTTTTAGGTATGAGGGAAGGGTTTCCACAAAAGGACGAAGAAAAGTATCCAGGTAGACGCTGGCGTGGGAGGTGAGATTACCCACGCCCGATACTATTGGTCTACCAGGTGGTGGGTGGATACCTTTCAGATTGACAAACTCACAGCTGACATAAAAGCGAGAAAATCACGCAAATTCTTTAGAGACACTACAGATTACGAAACCCATAATATTTTTACATACAAAAAGAAACGGGAAAAAACCACCTCAAAACCTCCTAAAAATCCAGAATCAACTACTGACTGTGAAACATCAGCTAGCGATGCAGAATCAGATTTACATATGAATAGAGATCCAACACATCAAAGATCTACCCCAATGCCATCCACCTCATCTGCACCTCCTGCTCAATCATCTTTTTTAGATTTGTCTGGCCCAGATTACATCCCCCCAGGACACGAAAGACCAGGAGGGGGAGAGGCCATGAGACTAAGAGACAGAATGGTTTGGGGTTACAAGGATCAGGGAGTGAGGAGACCTTACAGACGCGGACGGTATTACAGACGCAGATAATTAATTTATCATCCATCACACTAACTGACGACCATCTTAAGGTCCTCTCTAGAGGATTAACCTTCTGCCCTACTCACCAAACTGATGTGTTTGAGAATATAAAGGATGTTAACCTTTTTGCTCACAAATTGTCATTGCATGTCTTCTTCAAAAGGAGACAAAGACTGGCAAATACCAATACACCTTTTGAAATCTTTGATACACAAGATCACGCATTGCTACAAACTCTACAGGAATTTGAGGAGGAAAACACTAGAATCCCTGGTGAGGGACCCTTTACCAAGTTAAGAAATAGGTCACGGTTTACACCACCACCGCAATCTTGCACTAATGTGGATGTATTCACTCAAATGGTGTCTGACGATCTCAGAAAAATGACAAAAGTTTCCAATAATTTCAATATGAATTATAAGGAATACAAAGCACTCCAAGATTTGGAGAAAAATGACAACATTACCATCAAACCATCCGATAAGGGTGGGAATGTTGTCATTTTAGATACTCCCTCATATGTGAGTGAGTGTATCAGACTTTTGTCCGATAGACACTGTTATAGGATTTTACCTAGTGATCCGACTGAAACATTCAAAGCAGAATTGCTTGATATTCTACACTTGGCTATTGAAAACAAAGTCATTACCAAAACAGAATTGGAATTTATTTACATCAAATACCCCCCTCTGTCTACTTTCTACCACTTACCAAAGGTCCACAAAGGTATCCACCCACCACCTGGTAGACCAATAGTATCGGGCGTGGGTAATCTCACCTCCCACGCCAGCGTCTACCTGGATACATTTCTTCGTCCTTTTGTGGAAACCCTTCCCTCATACCTAAAAGATACGAAAGCAGTATTGATGAGGTTAGAAGGTATTACAGTGGATCAGAATTCTCTGTTCGTAGGGATCGATGTTGAGAGCCTTTATACAAGCATACCGAGACCTAGCCTTCTAATTAATGACATTATACTCATATGTCACCTATCTTGAGTGCAACTTTAGGGGGCTGTATATGGTCTTCTGATTATATGTTTGTTTCTGTTAATATAACAATCAATATATAAAAGTAGTACTATACAAATATATTTTTTTACTTACAAGAAAAAAACGAATTTATGAGATTCTGGCGTGTCTGGCCACCACTGGCTGTTTGTTCATTTTCAGCAGCTACATGGGTGGGATGCTCCTCTACCAAAGCCTCAGCTAGGTCTGGTTGTACATTATGTGTGAGTGCCACATTGTGCAAAATGCAACAGGCAATGATAATATCAGACACTTTTTGTGGCTTGTATAGAAGAGCCCCACCAGTTCTGTCGAGACACCTAAATCTGGTCTTGAGTAGGCCAAATGTCCTCTCTATAACAGATCGCGTAGATATATGGGCTGCATTGTACCTCTCCTCTGTTTCAGTTTGAGGGTTTAGCACCGGAGTCAAGAGCCACGGCCTAATTCCGTATCCTGAGTCACCTATAATCAATGGAGCACACATAAGCTTACATTAGTAATAAGATTCTACAATGAAATGATTCCTAAACAAAAATGTGTTTGGTGTTAGAACATCCAAATATGTACTCACCCAGCAGCCAACCATGTCCAAAATGTCCTTCTTCGAAAGCATGGAAGACTGAAGAGTTCCTCAGGATAGAGGAATCGTGACTGGAACCAGGGAATTTGGGTACCACATGCATTATCCTCATCGTGGCATCACATACCACCTGGACATTCAGTTAATGGTAGTGCTTACGGTTGCGGTAAACATGCTCACTCTGACTAGGTGCAATCAAAGCACCATGGGTGCAATCGATTGCACCAAGCACACATGGTATCCCTGCTATGTGATAAAAGCCATTCCTGACTTCCAGCCACTCTGTCGCCTCTGTAGGAAAATGAATATAATTCCTAGCGCGTCTATTGAGTGCATAGAGAAACTTGGTAAAGGCCCGCGAGAATGTAGATTGCGAGACCCCGCCCACTATGCCCACTGTTGTCTGGAATGACACGGAAGCAAGATAATGTAATGAGCACAGCATTTTAACAAGCCCAGGGACTGCACGACCTCTGGCTGTCAAAAAATCTAAATCTCCCCATATCTCTTCATAAAGAGATAAGATTGCTACAGAACTCAAACGATAGCGACTTACTATCTCCTCCTCACTCATCCCATCTAACAGGGTTCTCTCCCTGTACACACGCGGACGAGGCACAACTTGTCTCCTCTGTCTTCTCCTCTGATCTCCTATCCCTCTACCTGTCCCTCGCCCTGTCCCTCTCCCTGTCCCTGTCGTATCCGCGTGCCTGTCCCTGTCACTGTCCCTGGCTCTGTTCCTCCCTTGCCCTATGTCATTCTCTTCATCTGCAAGCCACTCATGCAAAAGAATGTTCCGACGTCTCCTAAACAATCGCAACATTTTGAAATGAGTCGCTGTGAATGAGCAGGTAATGGGCGTCCTTTAAATAGGTATGTGATGATGTCAGGTGACATAGTAAAATGCAAGGTGTTACATTAACATATTAAAGTACTTGGCTCCCAGCTGTCTCCATTTGATCTAAGAAGTATTTGTTCTGTGTATTCAGCAGGGAATCATGATATTTGACAATGATGTAACTTGCAGCTTTGTACAAGCATTGATTGAAAATTATTAGTGTAATGTGCAATGCATGTAACACTTCTGAACGCAACAGTCAGTCATGTAATTAGACAAAAAGCCTGAGATTGACGTCGAAAAAGTTTGCTGTAACATGTCTAATTAGCCATGTTATTGTCACATGTTCACAACAATGAATTCTCATGTGCATATGCATACATTTATGTAATGAGGATAGTTGCTATTGAATCAGTTTGAAAGGTGTAACAATGATTAACTAGTGTACTGTAGATGTGTGTATAAGTTAGCTTGAAGTGCTTGTAATGCAACGTTTACAATGTAAACATGCAATGTGATTGACTGTCCAATAACGGACGTCATGAAAAAAGGGAGGACCCAAACTACATGTAAACATGAGAAGAAAGATGTACATGAACGTTTAAAGATGCGTTACACATTACAAGCATTGTGTAATGTAAAGCAACATGAATATACGGTGGATGTGTTAGATGTGTGACATGTGTAACATCATATAAACAATTGTCGCTCAGTTCAGTAAAATGTGTCATATGATGTGAGGTTCTCCTTTAAGAGTTGAGTATAGGATTTTCCCTTGACACATCATCACATGATGAGTAATGTGACACGCAAATGATGAAAACATATAAAAGTACAATGTAAATCAAATAATACACGTCAGGTGTGACACAATGCAGTGAATGCCCCCCACACTGTAATGCTAATCACATTTGTATTGTGAGCAATGGAACGTAAACAGTACTATAATGTTATACGTCCCCGCTCCATTGACTCCATTGATGTACAGATGATTTTTTTTTCTAAGTGCCGTTCCGGCAGCCTTAGCGATCGTTCTCCCCTCCAACTTGCCAACTTTAGTTGGCAGGAGAAATTGGCCATAAAGTCTCAATTTCTTAGTGCCGATCTGCCCCGATAAGCTGATTTTGCTACTTGAATACAGCCGAATTAAAAAAGTGGCGATAAGTGCCGAAAACAGGCTTATCGGCAGCAGACTGGCCATAACAAAATTATCGGCTACGAAACCTGCCAAAATCAAGCACTTATCGGCGCTTACTGAATCTCAAACCCAATTTTGGCAGTAAAATGGCGAAAAAACCCTTATCAACGCTTACTGCATAGAGCCCATAGTCCACTCGTATAACATAAAAATTAATCAGTTCCCAAACTTTTTTTTTTTCTTGACTTCCAGTCCATTACATCCTCTGACTTCATTTCAACACCCGCTGCAACCTGCAAAAGACTGGACTGTTTCTTTAGCTTCTGACGGCACTCTGGGGCCGGATAGTCTTTGTCTTTATATTGTGGCCCAGAGTGGCGAGATCTGAAAAAATTCAAGGCCAGCGTTAACCTTTGTCGCTTTTGCTTTGCAACCTTTGAACCTTTATGGTACTTCTTACTGCCATGTATTTTCTCATGACCATCACTCTCAGAGATTTGGGATTTTCCCTTTGGGGCAATTATATGGTACTTAGAAGATGAAGCACTGATTACCTGGAGCACCTTCACCTTGATGGGGCTCTCACTAACTCTGGCTGTACCCTGTGGCATTTTACCTTTGCAGCCGGCACGCATGTAGCCTTGGGCCTCTCTTTCCTGAGGCCTACATTTATTCAGGCGGAAGTACCGCTGGATAACCAGTGACGCATTTCTCAAGGTTTGATAGCGAATCCTGTTCTGTGTCATCCTAGTCAGAGACTGGATTTTATAGTTGCTCCTTTCATAATGAGGAACCTGTTTCATACCATGCGGGCACGGTAGAATGATTGAAGAACACAGGCTGCTTTATTCTGGCGATTAAACTGACGAATTTTCATCCCTCTGTAGGCAGCCTGTAAGATGATAGTTGTGGCACGTTTACGCCGATAATTTTCTCTTTCCCTTCTTCCTTGGATAACAGCTTTGCAGTGCTTCTGAATTATTCGAATGCTTTTCTCCTTTTTCAATACGTTAAGTTCCTCCGCGAGAAAATTCTGTTTTGTGCATACATCTCGCTCCTTTTGTGACCGTGTCTCTTTTAGCCTTGGAATCTCTTTCTCCAACTTCATCTTTATAGCAAATCGTAATATTGCAACAGCATTGAAGATACATGTATAGGACCATACAGCTTGCTTGGTTAGGAGGTAGGATTGATAGCCCGACTGAACCACTTTAGCAGCTTCTCCCATGTCCTGGTAGCGTCTTTGTTGCCATCCTTCTTTATTTCTTTTTCCACTCAGTGCGGCTGCTAATTCAACTTCTTTGGAGTTGAGTTGCGACTCCATGTCCGTCATCTGTTTCAGAGCAAGGTTTAACTCTGTTTCATTTTCTCTATTCTTGACCTGCAGCTGCAGGTGCTCCTTCCAGGTCTTGTCCAGCTCCAGCTGCAGCCGGGCCCCCTCATTTGCCGTGTGGTCCAGCTGCTTGTAGATATCGGCCATCTCGCTTTCATAGCGCAATGTCAGGCAGACCACCTGACGGACGGACACCTCCTCCCTCTTGGCGCACTGTATCTCGCGCTCAGCCATCTGCTTCTGCAGCTCTTCAACCTGATCCTGCCAGACCTCCCTCAGGGTCTTCACCTCTTCCTGGTGCTTGCTCTGAGTGTGCATCAATGCGTTCTGTAGTGCTTCCTGCACTTCTAATTTTTCCTGAGTCAACTGTTTCTTCACTTTTTCTGCTTGGTCAGTCAAATCTGAATTTTTCATTTTCAGACTCTCATTTTCTTGCTTTACAGACTCTAAATCACACAGGGCAATCTCATGTGTTTGCTTCAACATTCCCAGCTCTGCGTTCAGACCGTGGCCCTCCAGGCGTGAGTTTTCCAGCTCTGCTTTAAGCGCGCTAGCCTCTTGCCGAGAAACCCCCAACTCTGTGATGAAGTTTTACACATCTTTCTGGGACATCTCAAAGCATAGTTTCCAGTCAGTTCTTGTTTTCTTTAATTCGCTTGGCTCTCTGCCTATGGTTGTAGCAGTAACCTTTGTCATCTCTAGGCGTGTCGTCATTCCTGGGACGATTGCGCCAGGCACTATGGGCTTTTGTTCATCTCGGATCCGGTGTAGGGACATAGTCATTTGCTGCCACGGTTTAATTTGGAGACTTTGGGGTCCGGCGCTCCGGACGCTTGTCACTTCTGCAGCTTTCATCTGTAGGGGCGGTTCTCTTCCACGGTCGTGATCATAGTATGGCCTGAAGGGACACTGTTTTGTATAGTTACGTACATTAAACAACAAACATTTCACTTCGGCCATTTTAGAAACCCGGCAGGGACAATTTGCTAGCTGCAATTTCACTCACTTCAGCAAGTTACATACAGCACTTGCTAGCTGCAAATTCACTCACTTCAGCAAAAGGCATTAGCTTTACAAACAGCACTTGCTAGATGCAAATTTTTTTTTTTTCTTCAGCAAAACATTTTGGTTTTCTGTTTGGGTTCAAGGTGCTATTGCATCAGCACTTCGCACATTCTCTGTGTATGCTAGAAGCACAACTGATATACACAGTGGGACAGACTTCACTCATAGCATCTGTACTTTAGTTCAGCTGGGCGGCCATTTTAAACCCCCGCATTTATTTGCAAACCCACAGACTTTTTAGTGTCGACCCGCATTCTCCACCATATGTGACAAACGCCCCTCTTTTGTAGCGCTGACGTCTGTCTGGGTTCTTCCCGACACAGTCTTCTAGGGTTATTTATACAAAACAGGATCATGCAAAGTATTATGTTGCTTAACTCAGGCTTCTGCCTGCTTTATTTTCATCCAAGTAAGGTACTGCAGCTTTAACATGTGTAGGTTAGAGGTACTCAGATATTTACATTCAGCGGTTCACTCATATCAGTGTTATAGTATTTCCCACACTGTTATTTCAAGTAACAAGAAACCAAATTATACAGTATAAACAAAATCCTATTACTTTCAGGGATCTAACTACACATCATAATCAGCCTCTAACTGCTGCTGGGCCAACTAACCTGGTTCCCCAGCTTAAAACAATGCCCTCTCATTTAGGGTCACTAGATACAGCATAGTCTTTTAGAAACAGCAATACATATTTGTTTGTTTTATCTGTTCGTGGTGGGAACTCGGTCCCAAGTGTCCAGGCAAATCCTCTGGTACTTTGTTACTTGGAGGGGCCGTCCACCCCGAAACTGGATGCAGGGGAGCAGCGACACCCCAGCCCCCAGGCTCTAAGGAGAGAGACTGAAATGCAAACCTCTCTGCTCTAAATACCTGTGCATGTGATTAGAAGAGCAGGTGAGGGAGAACTAGACCCATTGTAATCTGTGGTCTGGATTTTCCATCCAGCAGCCTGAGTTAATGTGAAGCTGTGGAATGGATCATTTTTAACTATTCCTGCACTTTCTGACCTAAAATGGGGCAGAAAGCTGCAAGAAGAAACAAATGGCGCAAGTGGAGTAAAATAAATACCTTTAATTCAGTGCATGGCTGATAACATCTTCACCCCCTGGGGGACAAAAACACACACCTCCTACGTGTTTTGGACCAGTAGGTCCTTTATCAAGGAGTCTGGGATATGGAGAGATCAGCTGCCTTATATACCTGTATTGCCATTAAATGCCTTATATACCTGTATTGCCATTAAACTGCAATAGTTGAGTACTGCTACATGTATACTATAAGTGACTCACAGGTCTATTGATTATACCCACTCCCACTGGTGTCTTCATGGAATGTGTTAAACTGTTATAACTGGATGAAGTTGTCTGGGGTTTGAGCACCCTAATTTCTCTTACCTCCTGGGGCAGAAAGCTGCCTAACATCTTTGGACTATGTCACAATATATATATATATATACAAATATATCTTTTTATGTGTTTTTCATGTTTGAATATTCTTCTTGTGATTCACATGTTTTGCTTATTAGCATATTTTATAACATGCATTTGTATTTACCAATATTATTATGTGTTTAAATACGATTCTACTGTACTGTATTTTTCAACAGGAGGGTATATTCATCACTCTCCAAGAGCCATTGTACATAATAAAATAAAAATAAATAAAAGCATTTAGTTAGCCACAGAACGGTATTGTCTATTCGTTTTTGATTATTAAGCTCGGCTAACACGGTACAGATACCTCTACATAAAAAAATTATATATATATATATATATATATATATATATATATATATATATATATATACAGTGTTCGACAAACCTATTCATTTGTGCTTTCTCTGAGCTTGTTTCCACATATCCTTCATTATTTTGTGGAGTACTGTGAATTTCTTCGATAGGGCAACAGCTGCTTGCTTCACTTTCTGAACCGTCTTGTGCTCCCTCTTGTACCGAGTCACCTAGCCTCTAACCTTAGTCTCCAGTGATGCTCTTGTGTTGTTCAGGGTGGCCTTCAGTTCCTCATGCTGCTCTGCAGGGACACACTGGTTAATCAGACGTTCTTACAGCATTTGTACTTCTTTAGCAGCTTACAGATTTTCTTCCTGCAGAGTTCGCTGCTTCTCCTTGGCATTCTGGAGGTGCGTATGTAGACCTTGCAGTTTGTTCTGCAAAAAGTGCTCTGCTTGTGTGTGTAGCTCCAATGCATCAAACTTTTCTTCTTCCAATAGTTTCTTTATTTTTTGTAGCTCGTGCAGTTTTTACTTCTTTTCATTGACGTGATCTGTCTAATCAGAATTTTCTTCTTTCAGCCTTGTATTTTCTATTTTTTCAGTCTTTGTAATATTCAGGACCTCCTTGTAGTCCTCCTTCCAATTAACGTTCTTCTGATTTGAGACTCCCAGTATTCTGGTGTGAGACTTCTATCTCTAGGTTGAGGGTATGAAAATCATTCTGAGAGACTTTAAGATCCATACTAAGACTGAGGATACATCAAACAAATTTGCCATTCATAGCTCAAAGAATAACTGAAATGAAACCAAATATAGTCCCACAATATTGTATTATAGCACAGTCATGTAGTCAGAGTCTTCGCAGCAGCTGCGTATGCAGGTAAATAGAATATAATAGAGAATAGTTACATACAATAAAAGGTGGATAGAGCGATGCTCAAATACTGTGTGTGCACACAAACATCTTCCAATATAAGCACATAAGTCCAGAGAAGGAACACTGTATAAATCCTTAGGCTGATATATATAGCTTCATCATATACAGGGAGGCAAAAATAAAGACCTAGCGGTTAGTCTGCATGACTATCGCACATATGGTCAGTATTGCACATCCCATCAGATTAGCATAGGGACCCCATGGATATAACAGGTAATAAAATAAGGGCTTTGATGCCCATTACCTGTCCTGGGGACGAGCTGGAATCCAAGATGCCAAAGCCAAATGAAGGTTCCTCAGCGTGCACTTCTGGTGTAGTAGAACCATAGAGATGAAGGAGAGCAAAGGATGCACTGCAACTGGATCACTGTATGAAAAAATACGGTGAAAACTCCAGAATAAAATCGAGGGTTATTTATTAATAAACTCACTCATGGGTGTATACAGCAGCCGCACCAACGTGTTTCGTCCAATACAGGACTTTATCAAGGTGTATGATGAAACAAATAGCCACTCACATATATAGCCCATAATTCGCGCCAAAAGTGTGCAGTGGCACCCCGCGCATGCGCGCCGATGCCGCGTCACTGAGTCAGGACGTGATCCCACGCCCCACCAATCAAATCCGAGTAAAAAGTGACATCAAAAGTGCGCGCCCAAAACCACCCTGAAATGCATGTTGCACATGCACAGCAGTGTCCCGGCGCACAGTCTCAATGACACGTCCCACCTTATGACCGGTAGAAGGGCAGGGAACCACGGCCAAGCCAGGACCCGGATGCACCTCTGAGCGCATGCCCGCGCTGCCAGAGCACGTCTGATGGCCGACATAGTTAAAACAAAACAAAAACAACTTTATTTAAACACAAATTTTTAGTAAGTCATAATGTAAACAAATACCTCAAAAATCAATAAAATGGAAGACATCAGGAAAAGAAAACAGAAAAAACTACGATAAATATTAACCTCTTGATAAATAAATAACATATAATAAAGAAAGCACACATATTAACAAGCACAGTCACAGTCATTCATAACACAATAGAATGTACATCTATGAACTACTCAAAAAAGTTGATAATTAATGAGTCAATGTACATCATGTGAATATTGATATAGATCAAATGGCTGTGCTTGCCAAACGTGCATGTTTCATCATCAAAGAAATCAAATACAAGGTGGTGTACCTTTTAGAAAAATAACAAAAAATATATAATTTAAACAATAAGATAATACTACATCAATAATTCATAATGGTGATTTATAATAATGATTTATAACCTCGTATAGCTTTCTTATGGTGAAGATGTATACGGAATTGTATAATGGATTGCAACAGGCTTAAAATATAATATTAACTTTAATTTAGATAAATATTGTAAGAAATGAAGTCTACAGTATCTGAATTTCACAGATAGAGTGATGCTGGTCATTGATAATGAGCGAATCAACATATTTAGCGTTTTCACAAAAAGTGGGAAAGATCCCATTCAGTGTTTAAACCATGAGACATCCTGGTCTTTAATGTAAAGATCCAGAATGCCTCACGTTGGTCCAATTTTTGGACCCTGTTGCCTCCTCTAGGCATAGGATTAATAAATTCTATACCTTGAAATTTAAAGTTGTGTATGCCACCTAGGGGACAATGGGTAAAATGTTTGGGAACAGGATGGTTAATGTCCCCCTTGGAAATAAGTCGCAAATGTTCCATAATGTGGATTTTTAAATTCCTGATGGTTCTTCCCACATATTGGCTACCACATCCACAAGTGATGAGGTAGACAATGTATGAGGATCTACAATTAATAAATGATTTAATCTTGTGTGTCCTCCCAGTCTGACTGGAGAGAAAACTGTTGAATTTCGTCATCTTAGTGCAAATTTTGCACAAATTACAAGGGAAAGAACCATTAGGAAGTGTACTGACATTGGATAGCTTAGAAGAGAACAGACTGGGGGATAGAGAACTAGCTATAGTCTTAGCTTTTTTATATACCACATTTGGGCCCGAGGCTATATATGGCTTCAAAACGGGGTCAAGAGAGAGTACTGGCCAGTGTTTAATCAAGATCTTTTTTATCTGTTCGGCCTGAGCACTGAATGACGTTATAAATAAAGGTGAATTGTTCATCATAATACCTTTTTTTGAGCGATGAAATAGATCCGCTCTATCAATAGTGGAGACTTCCTGAATGTATTTATGCAGATCTTCTGGGTTGTACCCCCTTTGTACAAACCTACGATACAACTCCTGGACTTGAATTTTAAAGTCATTGTCATCTGAACAGTTACGTCACAGACAAATCAGTTGTCCCTTGGGTAATCCTTTAATAAGAGCATGAGGATGACAGCTGTTCGCATGTAAAATGTGTTACAGGAATTGGTTTTACGAAATATGTCCGATTGGATATTCATATTGGTATCAATGTATAAGTGAAGATCTAAATAGTGAATGTGATGATGATTATACAAAAAAGTGAAATTTAAATTGAATATATTAATATTTAAAGTGTCAATAAATGATAAAAGTGTAGTGACATCACCCTCCCAGATGAATATAAGGTCGTCTATAAACCGTTTGTAAAAGAAAATGTGCTCCCTAAATTTGTTCGCCTCTCCAAACACGTAGAACGTCTCCCACCAGCCCATGAAAAGGTTTTCATAGGAAGGGGCAAAGCTTGTTCCCATTGCTGTTCCACGCATTTGGACATAGTGAACCCCATCAAACAGAAAAAAATTGTGAGTTAAAAGAAAATAAATAGAATCCAATAGAAAAGTGGTTTGTGCTGGTGATATATCTGTGCGTGAAAGAAAATAATGAACAGTTGTCATCCCATGCTCATGCAGCATCATGGTGTACAAGGATGTCACATCTAGTGTGACCCATATCATGTTTCGTTTCCATTTTAATTGATTGATGTGTTTCAGGAAGTCCCCACTATCTAATATGAAGGACGGTAGGGCTCTCACTAAGGGCTGCAGAAACCGATCTACATAGCGTGAGACACCACCCCCCAAAGATCCTATACTAGATATAATTGGTCTCCCAGGAGGGGAGACAAGTGATTTGTGAATCTTTGGGAGATGGTGAAACACTGCTGTGATGGGAGTGGCATTAAACAGATATTCCCTATCGTTGTCATTTAGGACACAAAGCATAGTGCCATCATCAAGAAGTGACTTAAGTTCTGACTGGAACTGTCTAGTGGGGTCCGTATGCAGCACAGCATAGGAGGAAGTATCACCGAGTTGTCTAAGGGACTCCCTGTGATAGTCTCTACTATGCTGCACTACCATAGCACCCCCTTTATCAGCATTCTTTATTCTGAGATCTTTATTTTTCCTTAGGTCATCAAGTGCTTTAATTTCACCATCTGTGAGATTGTTTTTGTAGTGGGCACGATGTGGGGGGTCAAAGGTGAAACCTCTGTCAAGGAAGGCCAAATCCCTCTCCACTAAACTCTCGAATGTGGATAGGAACTTGCCCTTTGCAAATTTTGGAAAAAACAGTGATCTACGTTTAAGGCCTGAATCCCTTCTACCAGAAAATTGTCAGCATCACAATCTTCTACCACAGTGCCCCCTAGTTCCTCCAAATCATGGATAGTGCAATGCTCTCTGAAAGAAAAATAGGGGTTAACAGGATCATTGTTCGCAGTTTCTGATGTCAATAATGGAATATTAACTTCCCTGCATATGGGATTTTTTACATCATAGAACTTCTTTAGGGTACATTTGCGTATAAATGTATGCAAATCAATTACTGTTTCAAAAACATCAAATTTACATTCAGGGGCGAACTTAAGCCCTTTGTTAAGGAGAGAAAGTTGTCCATAGAAAGTTCAATATTGGATATATTGATAACCCCATCTAGAAGTTCTTTTTCCGTTTCTGCGGCGCCCATTTTCCTTGATTTCCTCTTCCCCCTTCTCGTCGCCTTTCGTTTTTTGACGAGTAGCTAGTGGAAGGTCCCTCGTCATAACCCTCCCTACTTCTTGAAGTTTGATCATAAGAGGGTCTAGCACTTTGTTGGCGCTGTTCTTTAGGTTTATCCTGGTATTGATAATTCCCCCCATGTTCTGAGAAAAATGAAACTGAGTGGCTAGGATTGTCCGTATATGAGGCATCAGACTCAATGTTTTGGGTGTCATTAGGTGACAATGTTTTCTTTAAAATGGACTTCTGGGACCAAGAATTACTCCTGGATCTACCCGGTGTAAAGTAGGCAGATTGCTGGTCTTTACTCCCCCTTCTAGGTCGTTGAGTTTTTTCCCATGAATAGACTTGTTTTTTCTCATAGTCCATTTTATCACGTGAGAATTTAATCTCTTTTTTCCCCATTATTTCCTTTTCCAGGTTTTTAATAGCCACTGCAAGCTTTCTGTCATATTCCTTAAAGCCTTCCATCTTAGAAAACTGAGACAATTTTGTTTGTAAGGTTTTAACTTCTTTACCTATACCCAGCTTCTCCATGTTCTTCAATTTCGGATTTGATTGGTGGGGCGTGGGATCACATCCTGACTCAGCGACGCGGCATCGGTGCGCATGCGCGGGGCGCCACTGCACACTTTTGGCGCAAATTATGGGCTATATATGTGAGTGGCTATTTGTTTAATCATACACCTTGATAAAGTCCTGTATTGGATGAAACGCGTTGGTGTGGCTGCTGTATACACCCATGAGTGAGTTTATTAATAAATAACCCTCGATTTCATTCTGGAGTTTGCCCCGTATTTTTTCATACAGTGATCCAGTTGCAGTGCATCCTTTGCTCTCCTTCATCTCTATAGTTCTACTACACCAGGAGTGCACGCTGAGGAACCTTAATTTGGCTTTGGCATCTTGGATTCCAGCTCGTCCCCAGGACAGGTAATGGGCATCAAAGCCCTTATTTTATTACCTGTTATATCCATGGGGTCCCTATGCTAATCTGATGGGATGTGCAATACTGACCATATGTGCGGTAGTCATGCAGACTGAACGCTAGGTCTTTATTCTTGCCTCCCTGTATATGATGAAGCTATATATATCAGCCTAAGGATTTATACAGTGTTCCTTCTCTGGACTTATGTGCATATATTGGAAGATGTTTGTGTGCACACACAGTATTTGAGCATCGCTCTATCCACCTTTTTTTGTATACTCCCACAGAGGATTGCTCTACAGTGTGGTGCGTTATCTACTTCTGCTATAAGGGGCAACTCCATGTAATTTTTTGAGGTGTTTGGACATTTATTATTCATTGGAGGATTTATTTACTGGTGTTCAGAATTACAGAACTTTTAAATATCATACAATTACCAGCATACCTCCCTACTCACAATGGATGTAGAAGATGGTACAGATGAGATTGCACAGGAAACTACTACCACTGATTTTGCTTTTAATTATTTTGATCAGAGTGCAAGAGCAAGGAAAGCTCAACGAGTTTTGATGATGATGCGGAGGTTGAATGTGAGGATACCTCTGACCTGCATGACTATTTTCTTAAGTTAGAGAAATTATTATCCATTGACACCAGACTCTGGTGGGACATTATTTCTTTAGAAAATTATGCAAGGGTCAAACGTATACCCCGTGGACTCAGGATGAAAAAATCCCCTACGTTCGGCTTCTCCAGTGCAGAATTTGATAGAGATTGGAAGAATATTCTCAATGAATGTTCATTCAAACTAATTGATTTGATATTAGCATTGAAGAACAAGGAGAAGCTGGGAATAGGTAAAGAAGTTAAAACCTTACAAACAAAATTGTCTCAGTTTTCTAAGATGGAAGGCTTTAAGGAATATGACAGAAAGCTTGCAGTGGCTATTAAAAACCTGGAAAAGGAAATAATGGGGAAAAAAGAGATTAAATTCTCACGTGATAAAATGGACTATGAGAAAAAACAAGTCTATTCATGGGAAAAAACTCAACAACCTAGAAGGGGGAGTAAAGACCAGCAATCTGCTTACTTTACACCGGGTAGATCCAGGAGTAATTCTTGGTCCCAGAAGTCCATTTTAAAGAAAACATCGTCACCTAATGACACCCCAAACATTGAGTCTGATGCCTCATATACGGACAATCCTAGCCACTCAGTTTCATTTTTCTCAGAACATGGGGGGAATTATCAATACCAGGATAAACCTAAAGAACAGCGCCAACAAAGTGCTAGACCCTCTTATGATCAAACTTCAAGAAGTATGGAGGGTTATGACGAGGGACCTTCCACTAGCTACTCGTCAAAAAACGAAAGGCGACGAAAAGGGGGAAGAGGAAATCAAGGAAAATGGGCGCCGCAGAAACGGAAAAAGAACTTCTAGATGGGGTTATCAATATATCCAATATTGAACTTTCTATGGACGAACTTTCTCTCCTTAACAAAGGGCTTAAGTTCGCCCCTGAATGTAAATTTGATGTTTTTGAAACAATAATTGATTTGCATACATTTATACGCAAATGTACCCTAAAGAAGTTCTATGATGTAAAAAAACCCATATCCAGGGAAGTTAATATTCCATTATTGACATCAGAAACTGCGAACAATGATCCTGTTAACCCCTATTTTTCTTTCAGAGAGCATTGCACTATCCATGATTTGGAGGAACTAGGGGGCACTGTGGTAGAAGATTGTGATGCTGACAATTTTCTGGGTAGAAGGGATTTAGGCCTTAAACGTAGATCACTGTTTTTTCCAAAATTTGCGAAGGGCAAGTTCCTATCCACATTCGAGAGTTTAGTGGAGAGGGATTTGGCCTTCCTTGACAGAGGTTTCACCTTTGACCCCCCACATCGTGCCCACTACAAAAACAATCTCACAGATGGTGAAATTAAAGCACTTGATGACCTAAGGAAAAATAAAGATCTCAGAATCAAGAATGCTGATAAAGGGGGTGCTGTGGTAGTGCAGCATAGTAGAGACTATCACAGGGAGTCCCTTAGACAACTCGGTGATACTTCCTCCTATGCTGTGCTGCATACGGACCCCACTAGACAGTTCCAGTCAGAACTTAAGTCACTTCTTGATGATGGCACTATGCTTTGTGTCCTAAATGACAACGATAGGGAATATCTGTTTAATGACTCTCCCATCACGGCAGTGTTTCACCATCTCCCAAAGATTCACAAATCACTTGTCTCCCCTCCTGGGAGACCAATTATATCTAGTATAGGATCTTTGGGGGATGGTGTCTCACACTATGTAGATCGGTTTCTGCAGCCCTTAGTGAGAGCCCTACTGTCCTTCATATTAGATAGTGGGGACCTCCTGAAACACATCAATCAATTAACATGGAAATGAAACATGATATGGGTCACACTAGATGTGACATCCTTGTACACCATGATGCTGCATGAGCACGGGATGACAGCTGTTCGTTATTTTCTTTTACGCACAGATATATCACCAGCACAAACCACTTTTCTATTGGATTCTATTTATTTTCTTTTAACTCACAATTTTTTTCTGTTTGATGGGGTTCACTATGTCCAAATGCGTGGAACAGCAATGGGAACAAGCTTTGCCCCTTCCTATGAAAACCTTTTCATGGGCTGGTGGGAGACGTTCTACGTGTTTGGAAAGGCGAACAAATTTAGGGAGCACATTTTCTTTTACAAACGGTTTATAGACGACCTTATATTCATCTGGTAGGGTGATTTCACTACACTTTTATCATTTATTGACAATTTAAATATTAATATATTCAATTTAAATTTCACTTTTTGTATAATCATCATCACATTCACTATTTAGATCTTCACTTATACATTGATACCAATATGAATATCTAATCGGACATATTTCGTAAAACCAATTCCCGTAACACTTTTTTACGTTTGAACAGCTGTCATCCTAGTGCTCTTATTAAAGGAATACCCAAAGGACAACTGATTCGTCTGCGATGTAACTGTTCAGATGACAATGATTTTAAAATTCAAGTCCAGGAGTTGTATCGTAGGTTTGTACAAAGGGGGTACAACCCAGAAGATCTGCATAAATCCATTCAGGAAGTCTCCACTATTGATAGAGCGGATCTATTTCAACGCTCAAAAAAAGGTATTATGATGAATAATTCACCTTTATTTATAACGTCATTCAGTGCTCAGGCCGAACAGATAAAAAAGATCTTGATTAAACACTGGCCAGTACTCTCTCTTGACCCCGTTTTGAAGCCATATATAGCCTCGGGCCCAAATGTGGTATATAAAAAAGCTAAGACTATAGCTAGTTCTCTATCCCCCAGTCTGTTCTCTTCTAAGCTATCCAATGTCAGTACACTTCCTAATGGTTCTTTCCCTTGTAATTTGTGCAAAGTTTGCACTAAGATGACGAAATCCAACAGTTTTCTCTCCAGTCAGACTAGACTGCCAAGGAGCTAGATGGTTTCCTGGAGGATACCCTCTGCAAACACGGAACCACGAAGGTGCAGTTGGCCCTTGGAAGGTGGAAGGATGCCTCGGTCATTCTCCACTCTCTCTTAGTATACATCAGGGCTAACCACAAGGCCAAAATCTTGTGGCCTATCCATCTTCGTGTCCTGAAATATCATAAATTGATGCGAGACCACATAAAGGCTTCTCAGGGTGTAGCTCCATGGGCGCCTGTGGAAAGCAAAACTCCTGATTACCAATGGCTTTGAGCATCGGTACACTTAACGTGAATGGCTGTAAGGACGGGTTTTGCAGGTTCTAGGTACTCTCCTTTTTACAGAAGGGAAAGTATTCTGTGAGTTTCCTGCAGGAAACCCATACCACTCCAGAGGCTGAAGCCAGCTGGCATTTGGAGTGGCGAGGCAGTGTCTTCTTTGTTGAAGTTTTTTTTTTTTTTGCATACTGCACCGACACACTTTATTCGAGCAAATACCCAGTATGTACCTGGCAGATACCTGGAATGCGCCGTTCCTCACCTCTGACAAGCCCCGTTGCGTTTGCCTTCCCAGCCTGGGTTCATGCCTGGCTGACGGGCGGCTGATCTGTTAAATTATAATGATTAGGATTTAATAGGCTGCAATGCTTCGCGTGTCTACCAGATGGCATAAATTCATGAATTGTAATGCAGTATATATATATATATACTGTGCAGTATTGCAGCCAGTGGGAATAAAATGCTTCAATCCCTGCCTGGAAATAACCCAATGCACTCGGGCAGAAAACAGTCACAAACCTCAATACACCCGGGTATACCCGAATTCGTGGGACTAGCCGAGCTCGAATAAAGTGTGTCGCCAGTGTATGTTTAACATTGTTAGTGACGCATGCCCTTCGGGACTTTAACCCCGCCCCAGTTGCTTTCCTATTGGACAATAGAACTGATGGCTGAGCCAATGAGGCACGATCGTGGGATATTTCGTTTCTACCCGAATCCACTTGATTTCAGTCCCTGATGAAGAAACTTTCTGTTTCGAAACGCGTAGGACATGTTTGTACAAGTGCTCTAGCTCTTTATTAGCACCCTACTGCGCGATTTGATCGTGTTCGAACGGCGCCGAATCCCCGTGATGACATCACCGACCAGGAAGCGCTCCACACGGAGGAGAGTGCTAGCGCCCAGCTGATGCCCAGATCTGCCTTGCTGAAGCACTGCAGGGATCAGCAGCTCCCGGTCCACTCGTGCTTAGAGGAGCAAGGACCAGCAGAGGTTGTGCATTTACCCAATAGGACCCTGCACCATCGAGGACAGCATTTTCACCCCTGCGAGGACACCTAATCTGGTCTCCGGAGGCGTTGGGTAACATATCCCGAAACTGCTTGTTAATACTGCAATTGATGTACGCACATTACTCACCCTTTTATTGTTTATGTGAATAATATTTTTTAATGCACTGTGAGCGTTGTGCGCTGTGTCTTTTTTGTATTTATCTGTTAGCTCCAGGGGGATCCTGAGCCCCTCCTTCATCGCAGCTGCAGACGCTCAATTCTAGGTTAAGTTATTTAATTCATTTTATTTTCACCTTATCACGTCACGTTCTAATTAGTTGCGCACTGTTATCTCTTTTTTTTACTTAGTGTCTTCTTTAGCCACCTCACTTCGTCATCTAGTGGGGTGGTGACCCTGTTCTCTGACTCCTTTCAACCAGAGCTACTGCTTGCCAAAACTGTTGTTGCAAGTCGCCTGTTGCATCTCAGGGTCCGGCACGAGGACTACACGTTTAATTTCCTGAACATGTGTGCTCCTGCCACCGGACCCCTGAGAAGGCAGTTCTTCGTCAGAATGTCTGAATACCTGGAGACAGTCGACGCGGACGAATACATGGTGCTCGGGGGTGATTTTAACTGTACCCTCGAGGCTCTGAAATACCGGAATGGTCCGGAGCCAAACCCGTGTTCTGCGTCGGCCTTGCGGGAGGTCATCACCCGCTACTCCTTGGTAGACGTCTGGCGAGAACAACATCCTGAGGCATCCACTGAGTTTACCCATGTTAGGGTGTTTAGGGGTGAACTGATGTCCTGGTCCCGGATTGACAGGCTGTATATTTCCAGCCACAGCCTGTCAAGAGCCCAGTCCAGTGCCATTAGGCTGGCGCCGTTTTCGGATCACAATTGTACGTCCGTGACGGTGACGCTGCTACCTGCAGCACCCTCGGCCGCATATTGGCACTTCAACAATACGTTGTTGGAGGACAAGGGGTTTGCGACGTCAGTCCGAGACTTTTGGATGGCCTGGAGAGGTTGCAGGTCAGACTTTGCCACGTTAGAGCAGTGGTGGGACGTGGGCAAGGTTCATCTGCGCCTCGTGTGTCAGGAGTACACCAAAGGTGCCAGCGGGCGGCGCGATGCTGAGATTGAGGCCCTCAGGGAGGAGGTGCTCGATCTAGAGAAGCGGCTGTCTGTGGCAGGAGACCAATACCTGCAGAGTATGTACGTGGAGAGGAAGTGTGCTCTCCGGGACTTGGAAGATCGGAGAGCTCGGGGGGCGTATGTGCGATCCCGCATCCACTTCCTTCGGGAGATGGATCGTGGGTTGCGCCTCTTCTACGCGCTGGAGAAAAAGAGGGGAAACCATAGACATATCACCTGCTTGTTGGCAGAGGACGGTACCCCTCTGACTGACTCGGAGAGCATCCGGGACAGAACCCGGAGATTCTATTTAAATCTTTTCTCTCCGGAGTACATCCAGCCAGATAAATGCAGGGTCTTATGGGAGGGGCTTCCCACGGTCAGTGAGGATGGAAGGGAGCGGCTTGAGTTACCATTGACTCTGGCCGAGCTTTCTGATGCCCTCAATCTCATGTCCCGTGGAAAAACGCCGGGGCTAGACGGGCTGACTGTGGAGTTCTTCCGGTTTTCTGGGAGATGCTGGGACCTGATTTCACCGAGGTCCTAGCCGAAGCCCTGGAGACCGGTGAGATGCCCCTTTCGTGTCGGCGGGCAATACTGTCTCTGCTGCCGAAGAAGGGAGATCTCCGCCAGATCTCTAACTGGCAACCGATCTCACTGCTCAGCACGGACTATAAGATCGTAGCCAAAGCACTTTTGCTGAGGCTCAAGTCCGTGCTGGCAGAGGTAATTCACCCCGACCAGTCCTATACTGTCTCGGGCAGGAGTATTCATGACAACATCTTTTTGGTCCGGGACCTGATGCACTACGCACAGAGGACTGGTCTATCACTCGCCTTCCTGTCCCTAGATCAAGAGAAGGCGTTTGACAGAGTGGATCACCGTTAGCCTATGCAGACCCTGCAGGCGTTTGGCTTCGACCCACAATTTGTGGGCTTTCTCCAGATGCTGTACGCCTCTGCAGAGTGTCTGGTGAAGATTAACTGGTCCCTGACGGCACCTTTTGTGTTTGGTCGGGGAGTACGTCAAGGGTGCCCCCTGTCTGGGCAACTGTACGCGCTGGCCATTGAGCCCTTCCTCTGCCTACTGAGGAGGAGGCTCACCAGGCTGGTGCTGCGGGAGCCCGACATGTGGGTAGTCCTGTCGGCTTATGCCGATGACGTGCTCCTCGTGGCCCAGTACCTAGATGATCTAGAGGTCTACACCACGGCCTCTTCTGCTCGGATCTACTGGTCCAAGTGCTCTGGCATTTTGGTGGGTCCCTTACAGGTTTCGGAATGTCTAATGGGAGAGCGATACTCTCAAGTATCTGGGAGTCTACCTGTCTGCTGCGGAGGACCCGGCCCCAGAAAACTTCAGTGATCTTGAAGAACGGGTCATTGCTCGTCTGGGGTCATGGGTGTATCTGTCGTGAATGCTTTCCCTTAGGGGAAGAACCCTGGTGATTAATCAGCTGGTGGCCAGTCAGTTATGGCACCGGCTGATAGCCATGGGTCCAACCCCCGAATTTATCAACAAGATCCAGAGGAGGTTGATGGATTTCCTCTGGATGGGGAAGCATTGGTTCTCTGCGGGAGTTGCGTGTCTCCCTTTGGAGGAAGGTGGACAGGGAGTGGTGTGTGTCCGCTCCCAGTTACACACTTTCCGCCTCCAATACCTGCAGAGATACGTATTCGCTGATCTGTCTCCGCAGTGGTGCCAGCTGGCGACTAGTTTCTTTCGCCAGCTGCGCAATATGAGGTATGACTGGCAACTGTTTATCATCAGGCTAGAGGGTTTAGGTAGAGACCTCTCGGTGCTACCGGCATACTACCGGGACTTACTTAAGGCCTGGAAACTGGTCTCCGCGACCAGGAAGGAACAGGCGGTGGGGGTTGATTTCCTCGCCAAACCCCTGCTGTATAATCCGGCAGTGGGGGCTCGGATGTTGGATTCACCCTCTATTTGCCGCCGGCTAATCCTGGCACAGGTGACCAGAGTCGGGGATCTCCTGGACTTTGGGCGGCGAGACTGGGTTAGGGCAGAGGTGTTCGCGCCCCGTATGGGTCTGCGTACTGCCCGCGTCCCTCATCGTTTGATCCGAGAGATTAAAGATGCCATCCACCCCGACTCACGCACCTTCATTGAGGGGGTATTGCAGACCGGAGAGCCTTGTCAACCTATCAACTTCAGCTCTCCAGAGCTTTGCGTGGAACCAAAGCCCCGGCAACCCCCTCGGGCTCTTCTCTCCCCCAACCTCAGTAGGTTGGGGGATATGTCCCCGGTATGTTTCCTGCGGCATGCCGAGGAAAGTCCTGTATTCTCTAGTGCTCCATATAGTGCACTACCTCGCCCTTGTCACCCGCCCAGATACTATCTGGAGGCGGGTATTTCCTGCGAACGAGGGTGAGAGACCCCGGTGGAGGGAACTCTATTCATCCTTGGTTCCCCGTCCCGCCGGGTATTTGAGTTGGAGGGTCCTCCACGGTGCATTGAGCACAGGAGAGTATTTGGCACATTTCACAGACTCCCCCGCCGCCTGTCCCTTTTGTGGCGAGCGGGAGTCCGTATATCACATTTATTCGAGTTGCGCCAGACTGCAGCCCCTCTTTTCCTTCTTGAGGAGCCTTCTCCTGCAGTTCTGGATACACTTCTCCCCTCATCTTTTTATTTTTGGGTGCCCAGTGTCCCGGAACGATAAGCCTAGGGATCTCCTGGTCAACCTGCTCCTGGCATTGGCTAAGGTAGCCATTTGTAAAACCAGGAGGCAGTGTTTGGAGGGGGGGGGTCCCAACAAACATCGTGGTCATGTTCCGGGCGCTGGTGCACTCGTACGCCGAGTCTACTGGGACGGTTTCAGAATTTGCCTCCCAGTGGGCATTAGGCGGGGTGCTCTGCTCGGTATCCCCCATCAAGGGTTCTTTAGAGTTAACCCTTCTGCTTTAAGTGCACTTCAACAGTGCACTTGTTGGTCTTCTTTTGAATATTTGTTTGACTGGTTTTTCTTTGTTCTACTTGGCAACAAGTAGAATTGCTGTTCAACTGAATTGAGTTTTATCTAACAATCAGTTTTATATCAGATCAAAATAGACCCACTTCTCTCTCTGCTCTTCCCCTCTCAGTCATTGGTGCACCGTCCTTTATAATCCCTGTCTGTCCACTTCTTCCTTGCTCTGCATAGTTCCTGTTTCCCTGTGTGCTGACCTATGCTGTGCTCCCTCTGTGTCCCTGGGTATCCTGCTCCTGTTTTTCACCTTTGGATTTCCCTGGCTTTGACCATGCTTGCTCTGTCGACTCTGCTCTCTGTACCTCTTTGAATCTTGCTACACTCTCGACCACGTTGCTCTCTGGAATCCTTGCACCTGGCTTTGTACCCCGACGACTCTACCTTCTGGAACCCTTGGACATTGGCACACGGACACGACTATCCTCTCGCATACTACTAAGGACGTTGCAAGTATTACTAACTACTCTTTCTACAGGCCCAACAACGCTATACCACACTCCGGGCTTTCTCCCACTGCTGTGGGTGTGTGGTGTAATACCTTTCCCACCTCAGTACTGGGGTCTTGCCAGGCCTGCAGGCATACAGCCGTGACAGTTTGTCTGGAGCATGGTGTAAGTAAGCCATGTGACGTAATCATTAGGAGGGTGATAGGATCGCAGGCAGCTGTGTAGGTGGTCATCAGGGATCAGGGAGAGTATAATACGTCTCTGCACGTATTATACTGTTTGAGTGTGCAGATCAACTCCGTGATGTTGCACGTGCTCAGTCCGAAGCAGAGAGAGATGAGGTATGGTGTCCCACAAGGGCACCCATCATTAGTCTCTCTCTGAGTCCATCCAGGAGGGAATATGCAGCATATGTGAGAAAAGAGTCTGGTGAGTGTGCCCGTCCCCGTGCTGATGCCGTGCATGTGCGTGCACCATGAAGCCAGGGAGTAGATCCTTCCTCAATACTGCATTGAGATTCTTATGTACAAGCCCTCTGGTTCCTATGCATGTCCATATACAGCCCACAGCATACTGCTGCGGCAGCTTTTATTCTAAAAAATCACCGGTTTTTCCCTGGCTTGTACCTGGAATGCGACGCTCTTCACCTGGCGCATGCCGCGTTCATTTTGCGTTCCCAGCCACGGGTCATGCCCGGCTGACGCGTGGTTGATGGATCTATTGATGGGTTTATTGATAATGGTTCGGATTTTTAATAGGCTGCAATGCTTCGCGTGTCCGCCAGATGGCAGATATTCATGAATTGTAATACGCATGCGCTTCAGTAATGTGTCGGCTTGCAGGTGTTTCGTTTAAAAAAGATACTGTACCACAGTGTGCCATTGTAACTTGGCCTTGAGACTGAGGGAAGAGGTTGCAAAAATGTATCAATTTAGGCTTTTCATATTAAAGAAAGACAAAGACCAGTTTCGGTTACAGTATTCTCCAGAGACCCGCCCGCCATGAGTGTTCAAGTGCAGCCCGCTTTCCAAAAACCCAACAGAAGTTACGCGTATTTGATATGTGCCGCGATTAATGCAACAGAGGATAAGATGGCAACAGTTGTTCAAATTTATCAGTATTTTATGGAAAACTATGACGTTTACAAATTTCCGCCAACTCCTCATACGTGGAAGCGTGCAGTAAGGAAAAGGTTATGTAGCGATCCCTGTTTTCATCGTATTGAGCCACAATTTGTTGGAGGGTATTGGTGTGTATCACCGGATTTTTCCGGTATCTATGATCATGAAGGCAGCAAAAGGCGAAGGGTCGTGTTAAAACCAACTAAGAAACGACAGTCGCTGCCAAACAATGCACCAGCACCGGCTTCCAATGACGGTCCCGCCGTCAGTGACAACCCTGAGCCTGAGCCTGAGCCGGATTTCGCGTGCAGTTTTGATGAAGCTTGCATGTACCTAAGAAATTTCCAGCCTCACCAGCTGACTACAGGTGGACTAGTCCTGCTGCAAACTATCGACATGGATGATCAAGAAAGCTGGGCTGGCAGTGGACCGGCGCCGGCGCCAGCTGAATGGGAAATACTATGGTGAGTATTGTTGCCGTGTTTTTTTTTATTTTGACAATACTGTATAAATATCGGTGCGATTCCAAAGTCAAGCGATTCTCCTGTAAGCAATATCATTGGCTGAGCGGCTTCTACAGTACTGTACTGCATATACTGAACAATTGGTGGAACGCTAGGCGCATGCGCATTTGAACAGGAGAAATTTATTGGTGGGTCTGGCTTGGTACTTCTTTAGGGGGCTGACCACTACTGTACATTAAAACTTTTCTTTTTGTTTTTCCTCAGAAAAGAAAATGGCTAATGGGGGGATTTCGATGGATAATATCGCGTTGTGTGACAATGCCTGCTGTGGCAGGACGGCCTCACGGCGGGGTCAGTAAGACGCTAGACATGGTGGGAAACGTTCAACTATAGTGGTTTATTAGCCACAACCAAAATAAAGTACGGGTGCACTGTCCCTTTAAGAAACTACTTTCTTGAAAATTAAAGCCTGTTCCCTTTAGGGAAACTAACTCACTTCTTGAGCCCTTACTAACAAGACAGCCAGCTAATCTGGTCATGCCCAAAACATATGCAACACAAACGATAACCAATAAGCATAATAAGAATAAAGTCTTATTTGTTTCAACTCCAAACAGCAAACAGGAACACGGTTCCGGGGAGCAGGCTGTGTCCAGCCTCGCAGCAATGTTTATCTTTATCCTGGGTTGGGGTCCCAGCTGGTCCCAGCAGCAAAGCTCCTCGCAGACTGGGGACCAGAGCAGCAGCAGCTGCTACGGCTTCCAAGCCGGGAGAGTTCTCTCCACCTTCCTGTGGAAAAACAAGCTCCCTGTGTGTGTGTCACTTCCTGCTTTTAAACCTGCAGTCTCTCAGGCCTCCTGCTTAATTAGGCTGCAGGTGTGCTTCCTTCTGTCTGAGGAGATTAACACTCTGTGAACTGGCTGCAGCGTCTCTCCATTCACTATTCCAGCCTACTGAGTCAGTGACTCTGTCACATATCCCTCTCCCCAGCGAAACATTGTCCTGTGGAGCGGCCCGTGCACCATTCCCGTGCACCAGCATTTTTGGCGAAAATGTCTGACGTCGGCCCTTCCTCCCCCCCTTTTTTTTTTCTTGCCTTCCAATTTAGGCATTTTCTTTTTTGGGTAATTACCAGGCCATCTGGGCCTGAACACTCATCCTTCTCTACCTCTTTCTCTTGTGCCATCCTGAGTCTAGGGTTGAAGCTCCGCCTTTGTTGTGTCCCCTTTTGCAAATGTCCCCAAGCCTCCTGCTGTCTATCAGCTATCTCTGCCTTCTTCCTCTTGGGCTCAGAGTCTCCCTTACCCTGTAGAAGAGCCAAGACCTCAGTTAGCTCATAGTATTCACTCACCAGTGCTTGTCCTGCTTCTCCCTCTGTTTTTTGACCTTCCTCAAAGGTTTTTTATACTTCTTCATCTGAATCAGAAGTCTTCCTGGCCCTTTTCTTAGAAGAACCCACACAGATTAAAGCTTCCCATGATACAGAGCTGTCAACCTTTTTCTTATCTTCCGGGCTCTTTTCCAGCTTTTATTCCTCACCATTTTCTTTAGCTTCCTCTTGATTTTCAACGAACCAGCACTACAAGTAGAGGACATGGTAGCACTCTTTGCTTTTTCAACCTCATCTTCTTTGTCACTTTCAGAAGGCAGCTTTGCACGCTTTTTAGGGGTGACCATTTTTTTAAAAGAGGCCCATGGTGTAATGCCTTCCTTCTTTCTTTCTCCATCAGAAGTGGCCCCTTCACCTTCTGTTTCAACAGTCTGTGCTGTGTCTCCCATTACATTTTCTCTAGGAGAGGTCTCTATAGACTCATCAGGAGTAGAGGGCGAACTGTCTCCTCCATCTACCTCTGCAGGATCACGAGACTCCAATGAGACAGGTACTTGTTCTGTCACATACTCTGCCTTTGTCTCTTCTTCCTTCTTTCCTTTATGCTTCTTGCCTGAAAGTTTCTTTAAACCAGATCCAGTGAAAAGCTTCCTTAGAGGGCTACCTTGAAGCTTATCCTTCTCTTGTGAAGACAGTAACTCCGCTTCAGTGGTGATGGCTTCTGGACCTTTCTCCATCAGCGTATTTTTAGTGTTGGTTTTCACCTCATTTATCTTTATAACTTCAATTTGGGTGGGGGTCTTATCAACCCTAAGTGCACCCCATGATGCCGCTCTATTACCGTCGGCAGACTCGTAGGCTTGGCCTTTCTTTCTTGTCCCTTTAATTTACTCCGTTTGGAGTGTTGCTGTATAACCTGTGATGTCTTTCTCATCTTATTTTCCAACTGAGCGGTGTCCAACATAGCCACATGCTCAGTCTTTAGGGCCTCGAGTATCTCGTCCAGGTCACGCTTTTGTTTCTCCGCCAACTTGCGGCCAGCACGCTCAGACTCCAGGTCCTTCCTCAGGTCATGAAGCTGTCCTTCTGCATATCTTATTTCACTCAGTGCCGCTGCCAGTTCATCCTCTTTGGCGTTGAGTCGCGACTCCACATCTCTTAGCAGGTTCAGCGCAAGGCTTAAATCTGTTTCTTTTCCTCTATTTCTGACCTGCAATTGCCTGTGCTCCTCCCAGACCTTGTCCAGCTCCAGCTGCAGTCGGTCCCTCTCATTAGCCGTGTCGTCCAGCAGCCTGTGGGTATCAGCCATCTCGATTTCATAGCGCAATGTCAGGCAAGCCACCTGACGGACGGTCACCTCCTCCCTCTCGGTGAGTTGTATTTTGTGCTCAGCAATCTGCGTCTGCAGCTCTTCAATTTGATCCTGCAAATCCCCTCTCAGGGCCTTCACCTCTTCCCGGTGCTTGCTCTGGGCTTGCGTCAGCGCTGCCTTCATCTTTTGGAGCTCTGTAGTTTTTGTCGCCAGTATCGCCGCTGCTTCTGTTTTCCAGGCTTCTTTCTCCTTGGCATACTGACTCATGGAGATGGAGTTGCCTCTCTGCTTCTCCAGCTCTTGCTCCAGTCTCTGGACCTTTTCGCGCTCCCTCTCACACAGAATCACCTGGCTTTCAAGCTCCGCCCCCAGTGATGCTCTTGTGGCGTACAGCGTGGCCCTCAGCTCCTCATGCTGTTCTGTGGGGACATACTGGGTACTCAGCCGTTCCTGTAGCACTTGCTGCTTCTCCTTGGACGCTTGCAGACTTGCATGTAGCTCTTGCAGCTGGCTCTGCCATAGGTGCGCTGCTTGTGTGTGCTGCTCCAGGGAGACACGTTGCATCCTCTCTGCATTCTGCAGTGTTTCCTGCACCTCTAATTTTTCTTGCGCCAATTGCGCCTTCACTTTCTGCGCTTGGTGAAGCTTCCCATCACAGACCTGACCGGTCAGGTTTAAAACCTCTTCTTTCAGGTTTATATTCTCCATTTTCACAATCTCTATATCCCTTAGGACCGTCTCATTGGCTTTCTTCAAAGTACCCAGCTCTGTTTTGAGCGTGCTAGCTTCTTGGTGAGAAACTTCTAAGTCTTTGATGAAGTTTTGCACATCTCTCTGGGACATCTGATAGCACAGTCTCCAGTCAGGACTTGTTCTCTCTGATTCCATGTTAGCAATTGCGGTGTTTGCTTTATTCAAGCTTGTCGTCAGCTCCTCCAACTCACTCCGCAAGAGTTGCTCTGTTTTCTTTAAAGCCGCATACTCTTGTATAGCTGGGAGTATACACCTCTGTACCTCTGCATTAGCTTCTCGCTCCCTATTCAATTGTTTCTGCAAGACATCATAATCACGCTGGGCAGTTTGGAGTGCAGAAATTAAGGCCTCTTTTCCCTGGATCAAGGATTCAGCTTCTCTTTGCTCCTCCTTTTCCTTAGCCACCGTTCCTGTGATAATTATGCCCATCACTCCGGTCTGCAGCACATCTCGGTGGCTTGCTGACGCCTGTTGTCCTGATATCGCAGGCTCAAGTGGTTCGGTCACTTCCTCTGTGACTTGAGAAATATTTTTATTTTTCTTCTTTCTCTTTGTTTTATTAGCTCCAGAGACATCAGTGGTACTGGGCACACACACACTGGACACTTTTGCAGCTACCATCTGCGGGTTCGTCTCTCTTCTCGGGGCCACATATGCATCATCATGATAATCATCATATGGCCTGAAGGGACACTGTTTTGTATGGTTATGTACATTGCAAAACTGACAAATGACGGTGGCCATTTTAAAACCCCGTTTTTTTTTTTCACACCCGACGAGGCAGACTTTGCACAACACACGTAAGTTGTTCTTGCTTTACAATATTTGAACCTTCTGGGTTCTTCTTAGGGCAACTTCTTTGCAAAAATTCATTTTCACTTTCTTTTTTTACCAGACAGGGCAACCTTTGCTCACAGCACTTGCTAGCTGCAAATTCACTCGCTTCAGCAAAAGGCAGTAGCTTTACACAGCAATCCTTTCATACCCGACGGGGAAAATTTACACTCAGCGCTTGCTGGCTGTAACTTCCATGCTTCAGCAAAAATCATTTTTTTTTTCCGCTTGAGTTCAGTGTCTCAACACATCTTCATCTACTGACCCCCAGAGGCGTAGCATCCCACTTCTGACACCACCTGTGGCAGTAAGACGCTAGACACAGTGGGAAACGTTCAACTATAGTGGTTTATTAGCCACAACCAAAATAAAATACGGGTGCACTGTCCCTTTAAGAAACTACTTTCTTGAAAATTAAAGCCTGTTCCCTTTAGGGAAACTAACTCACTTCTTGAGCCCTTACTAACAAGACAGCCAGCTAATCTGGTCATGCCCAAAACATATGCAACACAAACGATAACCAATAAGCATAATAAGAATAAAGTCTTATCTGTTTCAACTCCAAACAGCAAACAGGAACACGGTTCCGGGGAGAAGGCTGTGTCCAGCCTCGCAGCAATGTTTATCTTTATCCTGGGTTGGGGTCCCAGCTGGTCCCAGCAGCAAAGCTCCTAGCAGGACTGGGGACCAGAGCAGCAGCAGCTGCTACGGCTTCCAAGCCGGGAGAGTTCTCTCCACCTTCCTGTGGAAAAACAAGCTCCCTGTGTGTGTCACTTCCTGCTTTTAAACCTGCAGTCTCTCAGGCCTCCTGCTTAATTAGGCTGCAGGTGTGCTTCCTTCTGTCTGAGGAGATTAACACTCTGTGAACTGGCTGCAGCGTCTCTCCATTCACTATTCCAGCCTACTGAGTCAGTGACTCTGTCACACTGCACATTGCTGAATCGGATTTAAAACCCCACGTCTACAGTTTTTTGCCCTTGTTCCAGCCGTACAGTATACTGTGTAATAAACCCGAAAAAATAAAACTATGCATTTATTCTACATGTACAGTATCATTTACATTATGTGTGTTCTACAGTATACAGTGCCAGGTTCCTAACATCTATGGGCAAAATGAATTTTATTTCTAGGCCAATTGGCCGTGAACTTGACCGAGGCCCTAGTTCCCACGCCAATTGCGCGATTACCCTGACTCTGTTCTGTTGCCGCGAGAGGGTCGCTATTTGCCATGCAATCCTGCCTGAACTAGGACTACATGGTGAACGAATCTGAGGTTTCTGCTCATTCTGACTTAGCCGTTTCAAAGCAGCGCGGCTTTCTCCGCCATTACGCTCAATGATAGGACCCTCCTCGCCGGCGTGACCCTTTCTCGCTGCCATTACTGGTCGGACCCTGTTGGGGTCAAGTGAGGGGGTTCCTAACATCTATAGGCAAAATGAATTTTATTTCTAGGTGCCCTAGAACAGAAGTTCCCACGCCAATTGCCCTAGTTCCCACGCCAATTGCGCGATCATTGCTCTTTTTTTACAATGTTGCCGATCTTGCGGCTTTGCGGTCTGGCAGTAAAAAACAGTGCAGTAAGCCTCGACATTTGTTACACTGTCAAAGGAGCAAATGGAAACAATGTAAGACAAATCAGCATGTTCTTTTATTGGTGGAGTCAGTACAAAAACATTTATTTACAAATACTGTACAATGTTGAAACATTTTAAGTGCACAGCAATTCAAAACATCAACAGGTGTATGGTTTACTGCTTCAGTACATGTGTGAAAACATTTGTCAGTCAGTATGGTTTACAGTCACATGTTTTAAATACAATACATTCTTTAATATCTTTAAAATATAAATATATAAATATAAAAATATAATTTAAAATAATCCGTTCTGTGGGTCTCAGCGGGTTGAAATTTGCCTGGTCCTCATGCGGAAGGACCCTTGCCATAGTGGCCAAATATCAGCCTTCCACGTCCCCCGGAACCGGAGATACAAAAATACAGTTTAAAAGCACATTACAAAAGTGGCTTTTTTCTGCCATGCAAGTCAATGGCAGAAACCTAAACTTTACCATTACCCTGACTCCGTTCTGTTGCCACTAGAGGGTCACTATTTGCCATGCAATCCTGCCTGAACTAGGACTACATGGTGATCGAATCTGAGCCCTCTAGGTTGAACAGAACCGGAGTTATGGGTTCCAGGTTTCTGCTTATTCTGACTTAGCCATTTCAAAGCAGCGCGGCTTTCTCCGCCATTACACTCAATGATAGGACCCTCCTCGCCGGCGTGACCCTTTCTTGCCACCATTACTTGTCGGACCCTGTTGGGGTCAAGTGAGGGGGTTCCTAACATCTATAGGCAAAATGAATTTTATTTCTAGGTGCCCTAGAACAGAAGTACCCACGCCAATTGCACTAGTTCCCATGCCAATTGCGCGATCATTGCTCTTTTTTTACAATGTTGCCGATCTTGCGGCTTTGCGGTCAGGCAGTAAAAACAGTGCAGTAAGCCTCGACATTTGTTACACTGTCAAAGGAGCAAATGGAAACAATGTAAGACAAATCAGCATGTTCTTTTATTGGTGGAGTCGGTACAAAAACATTTATTTACAAATACTGTACAATGTTGAAACATTTTAAGTGCACAGCAATTCAAAACATCGACAGTACAGTCCTAGAGGGCAGCAAACAGGGCAGGTTTTCAGGGCAACCTTGAAAACCGTGCCTGTTTTCGGCACCCAGGGACTGGAGTCGTGCATGTCCTGTGTAAAAAAGCACACAACAACATCTCCTTTTTTTAAGTACAGCAGGTACTTTAGGGCAAAACATGTACAGTACAATACAGTTCAGCACAACAGTATGGTCTCACAGAAAGTCCTCCACATTGTCCGTCCATGGCCGATTCCTTGCATGGCGCAAAACGCCATTAATGCAGTCTCGAACGCCTTTCATTACAGGATCTGTAACTGGATAAAAGCGCCGCACTTCATCCACAATGTTTTTCCTTAAATTGACAGGAAGCGCCTTTTTTACGCGATTCCCATCGTAGTTCACTTTGAAGGCCCAGTCACAGTACAAAGAGTAGGGAACATGTTGCTTAAAAATGAACAAGGCATACTTGTGGGGTACACCAGCACTCTTCACCCTATACTTCTCCCTGAGCGCCGGTGGCAGATCGCACAGGGTGATGTCGGGCACCGTATCGATGCGAGCGGGTGTAGGTCTTTTGGGAGCGGGTGTGCTTGAGGCGACGGGCGATGGTAGGTTGTCTGGGAGGAAGCTTTCCTCCGGTCGTGGTCGCCGTGTTGTCTCCTGGCGTGGTCTTGATGGGGTTGTCATGTCATCCTCATCGGCATACATGTACACTACATCTTCTGGTGGAGGGGGTGCGCTTGGTGATGGAAGGGGGTCGAAGGTCCCATTCATCACATCCATGTCACCCCCCTGCTCCGGCGTCGGGGAAACAGGGGCATTAGCACCGAGAAAATAATGTATGCCCGCTATGTCAGCCTCTATCTTCTCCATCCGTCGATCCATCCGTTGATCCATTTGTAGCATCCGTTGCTCCACATTTAACATGGTCTCCAGAATCAGATCTATCTTTGCTAGCACAATAGTATTCCCGGAGAGATCCACATTTATCCCATTCAGCATCTGGTCTAACGAGCTGCTTCTTGTGCATGGCGTCTGGACATCTGGGGGGATGGGTGCAACGGAGGATGAGATGGGGGCGGCATCGACATCGAGGAAGAGTGGAGGAGGTGACCTGTGGATACCCAGTGGGGGAGAAGCGGCAGCGTCGTCAAAGAGGGATGGAGAAAGTGACCTTTGGATTTCCGGGCGAGAAGTAGAGTCGTCCAAGAGCAAAGGAGACAGTGACCCGTGGATTTCAGAGGCGGCGGCGTCGTCGGATGGAACCGGAGAAGATGGGGGTGGAGAGGACGGGCTGAAGATTTCCGGGACAGCTATAGCAGAGTCGTCGAAGCATATGTGAGGAAGTGGTCTGCGCGTTCGATGGGTTGGCTCACATTCGTTTTGCGTCGAGAGTACATCACCGTATATTTTCTTCACATAATGAGGCTTACGTCTAAGAAAACCCTTAACCGTTGGGGTCAGCAGAAGGTTTTCTTTATTGGCCTTAGCCTGCCGCTTTTGCATTGGCGTGGAAACGGCAACCGCCTTTTGCTTTTTCAGCTTGACAGGCACGGCAGAGGCAAGTGGGTTCCTGCGTCCATAGAATCGGGTTTGCTCCATGGAAGCAGGTGGCACAATGCAGTATCAGGACAAGGGCAAGTTCAGATAAAGATCATCGAGTGGTGGGTTATGCAAAGTGTGTAACCTTTTATGCATGGCGACCAGGTACAGGTGTTGAAAGTGGGTGTATTCTAATGTGAGTCATTACCGTATAAATACACCATCCATTTTGTGTATTGACTGCACATAGAATACACATCGACTAAACATCGAATACACATTCTTGTGTTTGTATTTCTATCTACTCGCAGCAATGCCTGTTAAAAAGATTTCAAAGAAGCTCAGCATGCGAATTAAGGAGATGTACACGAGCGGACACCGAATTGCTGCTATCCAGCGCTGGTTAGCTACTTCTGACCTTGTTGTGCCATCAACCACCGTGTGCTATCATGCATACTGCTGCGGCCGAGTTTATTCGAGCATTTGCCCGTTCTCGGCCGCAGCAGTAACCTGGCGCGTGGCGGAGGGTGCCGGGTGCGCGCCAAAGCAGCGGAAGAGCGCCCTCCGATCGGGGCGCTCTCCCTCCCGCTGCCGGGTCCGCCGGGTCCCGCGGAACCCCCTGCCGCCGTCCCCCACATCGCGGGACACCAGGGCTCCCTCGGGGAGCCCTGGACGCGCGTGCAGGGGGCGCTGACACCTGATGACGCGTAACCACGCATCGGTGATGCGCGGCACGCCGAGGGAGTGGGGCTAGCAAGCCGGGGCATCCCCCGGTTTGCGGAACTAGCCCTGCTCGGATTAAACGTGTCGGTAGTGTATGGAAAAAACAGAGACCGCAAAAGGGCACCAAGGGTAACTAATGCGTAAGTATATTTATAAAACTTAACAAAAAAAAATTATAGAAAACTGTACGTACTGTACTGTTCATACAGTACAGAACATCTACAGTACAGTTCTGTATCTACTGTAATACTGTTGTTATTTCTGTTGATTTATATTACAACATAGTTTGTATATTTATATTTATAGTACAACAGTATACAATTTTTTTATCGTACAACGGTATATATAGGATGTATATTTATATTTATATTACAACAGTATATATATTTTGTATATTTATATTTATAGTACAACAGTATATATATTTTGTATATTTATATTTTTAGTACAACAGTATACATTTTTTGTATATTTCTATTTTTCGTACAACGGTATATATAAGATGTATATTTATATTTATATTACAACAGTATATATATTTTGTATATTTATAGTACAACAGTATATATATTTTTTATATTTATATTTATAGTACAACAGTATACATTTTTGTATATTTCTATTTATCATACAACGGTATTTATAGGATGTATATTTATATTTATATTACAAAAGTATATATTTTTGGTATATTTATATTACAACATTATATTTATATACATTTTATATTGCTGCATATTAATAAAACAATATATTTTCTTTACATTCTAGGGAGACAACTCTTCTGGTGGACAAAATAAGTGAGGAGAATGATGAGAGGAGTGCATTAACGGTTAAAAACACTCTGCAGGAAAAGCACAATCTGACTGTATCCGAGAGCAGCATAAAGATGAGACGCAGCATTGGATGGAAATATGGACGTGTGAGGTTAGTACTGTACAGTACAGGAGGTAAAAGTGTTGTTTAGCAAACTGTACTGTACTGTACTGCTAAAAAAAAATATTCCTTGTCATTACAGAGCGTACCCCATGATACGGGACGCAAACAAAATCAAAAGAGTGGTCCAGGCCCAGGCATGGATCGACAGTGGGGAGACTTTCCAGGATTGCATCTTCACTGATGAGTCTACTGTGTCGCTGGAGAGATTTGCAAGCTTTGCATTCCACAAAAAAGGCCGCATATCTTTGAAGCCGCGGCCAAAACACCCCGTGAAGCTGCATGTGTGGGGTGCCATCTCTAGGCGTGGACTAGGATGCATTGTCATCTTTGAAGGTAAAATATATCAAATATAATGTAGCCTTATGCACTGTACTTTACTAGTGTTGCCTTACTGTATGCACTGTACTGTACTATTGTGCAGTTTTTTGAGCACTTTTCTTTTCTTGCTATAGGAATCATGAATAAAGCTTTCTTCAAAGACAACATTGTCCCTGCAATACATCACACGCGAGTTCCCCAATGGTCACCGTTTCTTCCAGGACAACGATCCGAAGCACACCGCGTCAACAGCGCATATCCTTGAGCGCGGTATCAACTGGGTGAAGACGCCAGCGGAGTAAGTGCGGTAACTGTGTCTCATTTTTTCCCCACTGTTTTCACTGTGTACTGTACTGTATCTCTTAAACTAATTGTCCTTTTTTTCCAATGACAGATCGCCAGACTTCAATCCGATCGAAATGGTCTGGCATCAACTGAAGGACCATATCCGGAAGTGGCGAAACCCTCCAAAAAGGACGAGTTGTTGAAAGGCATAATGAGTTTTTGGAACGATGTACTCACCGTGGAACGCTGCAATAAATATATAGACCATATTGCCACTGTGTTGCCCATTGTCATCGCGTGTAATGGGCAAGCATCAGGAAAGTAGTACTGTGCTGTAGTATTGTAAGTACAGTATGATACAGGTAAGTATGGCACAGATTTTTTCTTTCCAGATAGTCAGAGTATACAGTAGTTAGTTTTTTCATTACAGAGAGAGCAGCACCAGCCATTAGGTAACAATACATAGAATTTAACAGTTGTCAGAGTATACAGTAGTTCCAGTATACAGTACAGTAGACTAGTTTGACAGTACTACAGTAATTGCCTACTAACTGCTCAATTTTTTTCTTTCCAGAGAAAGCAGCACCAGCCACCTACAGTAGTTCTACACATCACACATGCCATAATACAGTACGCACATACAGTACAGTATAGTAACTGCACTAAAAGGTTTCAGGAAAAAAGGGTGGCCTGGGGGGAGGTGGATATTTGTGTCCAGTCTAATCTGTTTGTACAGTAAAATGTACAGTATATAAACAGCAGTAATGATGTACACAAAACCTCTCCTCTCTCAATGAAGATATCATGTGCTTTCTAGACCTGCGGATCTCGAGGGGGAATGATGGTTTTCTCCACACCACCATTTATCGGAAAGCGACAGCTACTAATAACCTCTTGGAAGCAAGTAGCCATCACCCAAGAGCTCAGGTCAATGGCCAGTTCCTTCGGATAAGAAGGAACTGTAGCACTGACCAAGAGTTTGAACGCCAATCCATCAATATGAAACAACGCTTTGAGGACAGGGGCTATAGCAGAAGGAGTATCAAAAATTATTAAAAAGGCTTATAAGAGAGCTAAATATACTACACGGAGATCACTCATTACGGACAAATCACCCAGTCCAAAAGATAGAGTGGTTCGCTTTATAGGCACCTTTAATCATGAATGGCCTAAAGCACGAGCTATCCTGAGGGAACACTGGCATATCCTTAGAGCAGATGACCTACTAAAAGGGGTCACAAGAGACTATCCATCAATGACCAGTAGACGGGCAAAGAATTTGTGCGACCTACTGGTACATAGTCATTATGTGGAAGAGACACCCAGGACCTGGCTTCCTCCGAAACCTACCGGATCATACACCTGCCAGAGATGCAAGGCATGTCAATATATGACCACCACTAAACAATTTGGTAATTGGGACGACACCAAGCGGTACCAAATACGCAGCTTTATTAACTGCCTGAGTACAGGGGTCATACATCAGGGCAAATGTATATGCGGGAAAGTATACATTGGAAAAACTAGTAGATGTCTCAAACTAAGGGTGCTGGAACATATCAGTACCATCAGGAATAAGGCTGATAAACCACTGTTGAGACATGTGAATTTGTGTCATGATGGTGATCTCAAGGCGGTCTCTTTTTGCTGGATTGAACACCCAACGCGAGGACAGAGAAAAGGAGATTGGGACAGGGTCCTACTCCAAAAAGAGTCTAGATGGATATACACACTTGGGACACTCTCTCCAAGAGGTCTCAATGAGGGATGCCTGTACACTCCTTTTCTGTAATAGCTACTACATTGGACGCTCTTTTAAGCCCACAATATACACTTTCATCTATGTGTATAATAACAGACGTATTTTCTACTCTGCCGTGCCTATCTCAGGTCTCTACAGATCCTGACTATTAATTTATTACTCTATCATTAAACATTATTTATCTAGGGCTTCTCTGGACCCTAGTATCCTCTTTTATTACTAACTAAACTGTTTATACTGCACCAGCTGTATATTACCCTTGTCGGCCAAATAGAGTGTACCTTACCTCTACTTGTGTCAGAGTCTGACTTACTAGCCACTACAATACAAGTAATAATCAAGAGTCAGACAGATACATCTTTATTGTGCCAGCTCTGCAGTCACACACTGTGGTATACTTGCGATCTTGCTGCAGCTCCACACTTAGCCGGGCACTTCAAGGGTTAAGTCATGACGTCATCAATCTGGAGGCCCCTATATATACCTGCTCACCTGCAGGGTACCCTTAGTAACTCTTACCATTTCGCCTTGAGAAAGCCTCTCGCGAAACGCGCGCGTCGGCTCTGTTCCGACACGTGCACGCGCAGGGCTGAAATTGCTTCCGCATTCATGTTTGTGACCGCGAGTTGCTGCGGTGTCCTGCCCGCGCTGTTACACAGGCTTCTAGTGCCCCGACGGACATTTAGAGCCTCTTTCAACTGAATATTGTTAGGGTCAATGCTCTCTACTTAGTACTAAGTGTAGTCTCGTTAGATATGTGCTGGAGTATATTGCTATTGAGCTACCTTAACCACCTATCTATTATACACAGCCTCCGCCTCCTCATATGCAGTGTTAATCTATGTGCCAAGATTACCTAACAAGGGTGCCCACCATCACACTTTAAGCACAGTGTTTACTATTACTATCTGTGACAGTGTCGCTGAGGTCATTACAGGGTACTATATCCCTATACTGTGAACCTAATGAGGTTACCTGAGGTCAGCTTCACACAGCACTGTGCACACATTCATTACTATTGAGGAGGATTTTATAGAAATCCTTAATCTGGAAAATCTGGCCTTTAAGCGGATGCCTAAACATGGGGTCCTCCTGGATGCTGCCACATTGGCTACAACTGAGACATCTGTAGCACCCAAGTTTAGGTGATCCAAAAGGAATCCAGATGGATCAGGCTTCTGGGCACAATGACCCCAAGAGGGATGAACAAAAAACTGGGCTTAAGTTGTTATTTTTAAGTATATTCGATTCATTGTTCTCCCTGCTTCAGCCTGTCCCTTAGCTGTATGCAGAGCACCAGATACACAGCTTCCTCTATTAATGGCCTCGACGACCTGGTATGACCTCTGTTCTAATGCTCCCCTGGATGAGGGATGTGGCTGGTCCACTATGGGTCACTAGAGGCACCCCCTGTGTGGTGATCCGTCCTTCCTGCACTGTTGTCTCTCCCCACCTCTATCCAAAGTAATCTCTCTACATTTAAAAGTTAGTGCTGTACTTACCATCAGTTGTTACCTCCAGTATACTGTTTAGTATAATCTTTAATGACATTTATTTTATTTCACATTTTATTCTATTCATGTATTTTTATAATTTTTTCATTGTAAGTAACTCTACTGGGCTACCTGTATGAGTTATACCTTTTAGTATACTTGGACATATGCTGTGGGCTGTATATGGACATGCATAGGAACCAGAGGGCTTGTACATAAGAATCTGCATGCAGTATTGAGGAAGGATCTACTCCCTGGCTTCATGGTGCAGCTCATGGACGCGGAGGCACCTGCGCGCAAGTGCACGGCGTCGGCTTGGGGACGGGCGCACTCACCAGACTCTGATTCTCACATATGCGGCATATCCCCTCCTGGAGGGACTCAGAGAGAGTTTCAGTGCGCACGCGCAATGAATTACGGGTGCCCTTGTGGGACACCATCCCTCATCTCTCTCCGCTTCGAACTGAGCATGCGCAACATCACGGAGTTGATCTGCACACTCAAACAGTATAATATGTGCAGAGACACAGCTGATTTTTATCCCTGATGACCACCTACACAGCTTCCTGCGATCCTATCACCCTCCTAATGATGACATCATATGGCTTACGTATACCAGTCTCAGACAGACCCACACAGTAGCCCCATTTGCAGCAGAAGAGGAGAGAGCTAGAGACTACTATTGCTGCTCTATACCCAGTGGTTTGATTTTGCATTATTGTGTACTCACCTCACATTCACTTGTTCTGCTGCTATTACATTGTACCTTAGCATTCTTTGCTTGTTAGATTATCTTGTGTTGCTTAGTTAACTAGGGCTTATTTTGTTAATTGTTTTAGGGGTATTGGGGTAAGGGAAGTACCTCTTGTTCCTTTAGGAAATGGGTGGGGGGAAGGGGGAACGGGCCTGACGATGGGGCTTGTCCCCGAAACGTTGCCCCCCTGTTTATCCCCCATTGTGTACACCCCAACCCTCCCTTTTTTCTCCACTCCCACACTTTCCCAGTTTTTTGCTATTTTTAGTGTGCTTTGTTCTATTGTGTTGGTGTCACTTTGCTCCTTGTATATAACTTGTGCATTTATTAAATACTTATTTGATTTGGCATTTCTTACTTGTTGCTACTTTTCCTATAGTCAGAGCGTGCTGGATCTATTAGCTTTGAGGGTTTAAACTATGTATCCACCTCTCCAGTCATTGTATACACATTCAATCAACCTATATTTCAAACACAGGGGATCGCTTCTATGTTTTAGATAAAAATGTTTTGAGACACTATGGAGCTCATTCACAAAGCAGTGATAAGTGGGTTTAAGTGTGATAAATGCCCTTATAGCACGATACTGCCTGCTCTGCTATTCACAAAGCAGTGATAACAGTGCAGTATCGCGCTAATATGGCTTTCTATCACCTATAAACAGTCAGTGAAAAAGAAGTCATACGATAGGCCAAAAGAGTGCTAGTCTGCCATTTTTTGCCAGTAACTGCTATTCACAAAGCAGTGATAAGTTTATTGTACTGTAAAAGCTCACAATTTCTTTTCACCAGCTAAAGGCTGGCGCAAAAGAGATGGAGACATGAATATAAGCTTTTCTTTTCTGCACAGCATTAATACAAGAAGCCGGTGGGGGTCTCCTGGTTGTCACCGCGGGTGTCAGGGGGCCCTTGTGTGGTCCATGCTGGTGTCTGGGGGCCCTCAGGTGTTCCCCCCGGTTTCTGGGGGCCCTTGGGGGGTCCCCGTGGATGTCTGGGTGTATTCAGGTTGTCACCGCGGGTATCTTGGGGCCCTCGGGTGGTCCTCACAGTTGTCCAGTGGTCCCCGCTGGCTTGCAGTACCAAAACTATGCACACAAAAAATTGTCCAATACTTTTAAATAAATACACCCCATACACCCCCTACACCCCCTCCACCCTAACACATACAGTACAGTAATGGGCAAAAATACTATTATCCAGATATGGATAATAGTGCATTTGCCCATTTAAAATAAAATATTAACCAGAATAACTACAGTAAATAAAACTTGCACTTTCTCCTGCCAACTTGCCAGGATGAAAGCCGTCCTCATCCTCATCACCGTCCATGTCCTCCGTTGCCAGCAAGAATACGATAAAAAATACAATCTAAAGCCCTAACCACTTAATCACCTTAGCGGTTAGTAACCCCTATAGTAATTAAGGGGTTAACCCACCTCCACCACTACCCACTTAGGAGGCCTAACCACCCTCCCCAGGAAACTACCCCCACCTCCACCCATTTGTTGGTACAGTGGGTACATCATGCTCATATAATATGGACATGATTTGCCACTGTAGCAATAAATGGCGAAGCTAAAATACAGGCCCAAAATAAAACACATTACATAGAAAAATAAACACATTACAAATGCCAATAAACCAATTGATTGGCACAGTAAGTACATCATGCCAATATAATATGGGCATGATTTAACACTATGGAAGTCAATGGTCAACCTAAAAAATAAACAAACACCAACCATATCCAATGCAATCATAACAATCACCAAATAAACAATAATAAACAAGTCAAAACCACAAAATTACCAGCAATCAATGAAGCAAATACCAAATAAACACCAGAATTAACAATTAAAACCAAATAAACACCATTATTAAAAAGCAAAAGACCAAAAATAAACCACAATTAAAAAGCAAACAACAAAAAAGTAACAGAAATAAACAATTGAAAACACCACAAAATTCCCATAGTTAAAAATCAAAACACAAAATAGATAGCAGAAATATTTCAAAACAAAGAACAAAAATGCATTTAAAAGAAATGCAAGCATTTGCCAAAAAAAAAGCATTGCTTGTCACTGTAGGTATGTATAGCCCTAAAGGGGCATGCAGAAATACATTGGCAATCAATGGGCAATAAAAAATGACAATAAAAAAACAATGAAATGTCAGTAAAAGCTAGTAAAAACCCTAGTGAAATATCATCCAGTGATATCTCATAAGGGTAAAGATACATTCCTTCCTGACGCCAAGAATTGGCATTCAGATTACTCCCTGGATCAACATCCTTCACATGTTTACTTATTTGGTATATCCCTGTATAACTTTCCTTTCCAAAAAGATGTCCAACCTTTTTCTTAACATATCTATTGTATCTGCTATCATAGTCTTGACAAAGTTGAGACAAAAGGACATTTAGGGGGGTCTGACGTAAACAGCACTAGGATCTAAGCAGCCATTTTGTTTGACTACTTTTGTCCGCCATTTTGTCTTGCATTTGTAAGTCGCGTGTGTCATTTTTCTATGTGAAGAAATGTCTGTGTGTACAAACGTGTGAACCAGAGAATAGAATGTTTTTCGCTCTTAGCTGATGTTTTGTTGATCTTTTCTCATCCAACCAGCTACAAATGAAAGTGTAAACAGGCCAGAAAATAAAAAGCCTCGTTAGCAGTCTAAGATAAGTTCAGATTCTTACAGTGGAACATCTTCTCATACTTATATGTCAGGTGACAGAACAGAAAACATCACATTTAACCCCATAATGATGTTTAGCTTACGTACATGTATTCAGTTTGTTACGTATTACAAACTTACATCAGTTTTAGTATTGTTATGTATTACAAAATGATGTAATATTTAGTGACGCGCAAGCCCCCCCATAAAGGGGTGGGAACTTTAGTTTTAAGGGTATAAATGTATTTCTTACCGTATTATCTGGGGAAGAGTTTTGTTTTGAAGCTGTCTCCGCTGTGTGCACACTGAATAAACGCATTTGATAACTGAATGTTTTCTGGTAACATTTTTACAGCTTTCACAGTTTCTATGGGTAATTTTAACTGCCCATACTGTAGAGATAGAGAAAAGAAAAACTGCGCACCAACTGTGTTCAAAGTGGTAATTTGAGGGATGTTCAGCGATCTCCTCTCCATGTTTTTTTTATGTATTTTACTGTTTTCATTTTTAATATGTCTGCTGTGGGTTCCTCATCTTATTTGGAGTATGGAAACCATTACTGTATTAAAGTTGGAGTTACCATCTTAACCTGCTGCTTTGTATTTTAAGTCTTATTTTTGTGGATATTTAAAAAAGACAATACAGCTGCAGCGGCATTTTTTTAAAAAATCACGGCGTCGATTTTGTGTGCCCTGCTGTACTCCACGCAGCATGAACGCGGCCAATCACCCCAGGCACCCACGCTTATCGCGATTGCTTTGTTGAATTTCATGGATTCTGTTTCTTTGGGTGCAATGAAATGAATGGATTGCAATGTGTACAGTACTGTGCTACTATGCTACTGTGTCAATTTAAGGTGTTTAAAAACCAGAACTCTAAAATGCCATTTTCTGCACTCGCGTCTTAAGGTGGCAAGTTTGGAAGACATCCCACGTCATGACATCGGAATTCTGATGTACAGTACACAACCCGTGATTTGTTTGCATAACGGCCGCTGCAGCTGTAGATCTTTGAACACTACTATGTTCAATTAAGCTCAGGTTTTAGTGCAGTAGGGGCTTTGTGTGAATCCCACATCTGGGAACAATCTGGGCCTTTAACTTTTTGCACCCATATATTATGCACCTACTAAGCACATACAAATTTGGTTTGAGCTATGGGTCATTTTGTTGTTGGGTAGGATACCTGTTATCCACAGGGAAAAAAATGGTATTTTAGATAAATTCACATTAGGCGCCCTGATTAAATAGAGCTCTGTAAATCTACCCCTATATTGGTTTAAATATACTGTATATACTGTTTCAAACTAAAAACACATAGTTTATTGAGTGAGTCTAGTATTTTCTAACAAAACAGTTGTGTTGAGCAATCTATTTAAAGAAAAAAAAGGAAATTAAAATAATGTAATTCTATCAAAATGTCTTTACAAGACTATCCAAAAATATATGTAAAACATACACTATAACATATGAAATCTCTTAATGTGATGTAGTCCTGTGTTATGCCACAATCAAGTAACCAGTTTAAATGTGATAACAAAAATAAGTCAATCTTAACTACTAAATCTTAATTACCTTAAGGCATAGATCTTAACTATCAGACCTTAATTGCTTTAATACTTAGATAGCTTCAGTAAGTCAAATGTTTATTATAAATTCAATTGCCAAGGGCCGGTTTATCTCAGTACAGGTAATATTCTATGAAAATACTGTAAATAATAACATCAATTCAAAATCAAATCATTTTATTATGCTAAAAATATTTAAAACATTGTATTTTTATTAGGTTAAAAATATTTATTGAAAATAATTTAATATAGAAAATAGCATATCACCTCACTTATATTTTGTTTTACACCTTTTAAATCAGACGACAGAGAAGCCCAATGCTACATCCAACATGACAGAAATACACAGTAAAATACTTATATATTCTCTTGCAATAGGGTCATTTAGTTTAACCCTTTGGCCAAAGCGTTGTAAGCTCGCGAGCCACGTCAAGGCAGACACCTGTTCGCAAGGCCCAACACTACCAGATAAAATACTAATATACCTCTATTAGGATTAAAATTCTCATTTACCTCTATTAGGAGGGAGAAAGACCACAGTGGGTCTATATCCAGCAGAATGAGGCACTTGCAAACTAGGGAAGTGGGGAGGGGCGGGCTTAAAACCTGGGAAGGAGGAGCCACTAACCTCCACCAGCTGGAACAGCTGAGAGTGGGTTAACAAAACACATAACCCCAGCAAGCTCTTTTGGGAACCCCTGAGCCCCCACAATATATATATATATATATGTATATGTGTCAAAATGGAGTGCTATTGAGCGTGGCATATGTATACAACAGACGACAGAGAAGCCCAATGCTACATCCAACATGACAGAAATACACAGTAAAATACTTATACAGGCATACCCCGGTTTAAGTACACTCACTTTAAGTACACTCGCGAGTAAGTACATCTCGCTCAATAGGCAAACGCCAGCTCACGCATGTGCCAGTCAGCACGTCCTGAACAGCAATACCGGCTTCCTACCTGTACCAAAGCTGTGCGCAAGCGGGGAGACTATAGAGCCTGTTACACATGCGTTATTTACATCAGTTATGCACGTATATGACGATTGCAGCACAGTACATGCATCGATAAGTGGGAAAAGGTAGTGCTTCACTTTAAGTACATTTTCGCTTTACATACATGCTCCGGTCCCATTGCGTCCGTTAATGCGGGGTATGCCTGTATATTCTCTTGAAATAGGGTCATTTAGTTTAACCCTTTGGCCAAAGCGTTGTAAGCTCGCGAGCCACGTCAAGGCAGACACCTGTTCGCAAGGCCCAACACTACCAGATAAAATACTAATATACCTCTATTAGGATTAAAATTCTCATTTACCTCTATTAGGAGGGAAAAAGACCACAGTGGGTCTATATCCAGCAGAATGACACATATACATATATATATTTTGTTGGGGGCTCAGGGGGTCCCAAAAAGAGCTTGCTGGGGTTCTGTTTTGTTAACCCACTCTCAGCTGTTCCAGCTGGTGGAGGTTAGTGGCTCCTCCTTCCCAGGTTTTAAGCCCGCCCCTCCCCACTTCCCTAGTTTGCAAGTTCCTCATTCTGCTGGATATAGACCCACTGTGGTCTTTCTCCCTCCTAATAGAGGTAAATGAGAATTTTAATACTAATAGAGGTATATTAGTATTTTATCTGGTAGTGTTGGGCCTTGCGAACAGGTGTCTGCCTTGACGTGGCTCGCGAGCTTACAACGCTTTGGCCAAAGGGTTAAACTAAATGACCCTATTTCAAGAGAATATATAAGTATTTTACTGTGTATTTCTGTCATGTTGGATGTAGCATTGGGCTTCTCTGTCGTCTGTTGTATACATATGCCACGCTCAATAGCACTCCATTTTGACACATATACATATATATATTTTGTGGGGGCTCAGGGGTTCCCAAAAAGAGCTTGCTGGGGTTCTGTGTTTTGTTAACCTTTTAAATCAGAACTGATCACTCAAAATGTATAGGAGCTTTAATAAAAACCCTTCAATTCATATCACTTGGTACAACGGCATCCATAGTAATTCCATGTGCTTCTCTTTGAGGAGGATTTATCACTTAATATATTGTAGATAAGGCCAAAGTATAATCTATTATTAAAACTTTAGATACATTCAGAAAAATAGGAAACAGGATACTGATGTTAACAATATAGTTTAATCCAAATAATGAAATAAAATAATTTACCAGATTAAAACCTAATTGTTGATAAATGGATTTTACTAAGATTATAGATATTAGGTTAAGGGTCACTAAAAAATAATAAAGTTAAGGGATATGTGGCATTTCCTGTTTTCACAAATTTATTTATTAAAAAGAATTCTGAAATAGAAAGTCTCAACATTTAGTCCCATATTTACTATGTGGTGCTATTCAATATAACACTTCTGGTGCTGGAAGACAACTTACATTATGGGTTGTCATTTTCAGTGGTGTTTTGGTTTGGTATTAGTCCAAAAATGGTGTGGTTTTTGTTCTAAAGACATTTTTTTTTTAGATTAAGTTTTTTCTCAAATTTGATTTGTTTGGTTTTGGGTTTCACCAAATTATGGGGAAAAATAAGTTTGTAAAATCATATAAAGCATGAATACATACGTACCCTAATTATTAAATTATTTTCTTTTAAACGTAAATATAACTGGAAACCTTAAAATAATTTGAAAAGATGTGGAGAGAAAAACCCCAAATGTTCAACTCCAGCATGTCCAGTCAACAAGGAGGATTATCTTCACCTTTATGTACTGTATTTAACAAGGTTATCTTGAAAAGTACTATAGCACAGATCAGCCAGTGTCACCTTTGTCCAGGACCCTCCTTCCTCTCAATCACACTAGATTCAGGGGGTTGCTGAGGTTTGATAATTCACTTCACCCGGAACTGGTCCACTTTCAAGACTGAATGGCTCCTCATCTGAAAGACTTAAAGGTTAACTCCATAAATGTAATAGACTATATAATCTCTGAACTGAAGAAAGCTGTAAATTATTTCTGATTATGACAAGATAGTTTTCAGAGATTTTAACATTAAAGAACTTGCTTTTAAAGTCCAAGACGCAATTACTTTGTACACTGAACTTTCCCCATTTGTTGTCTTTGTAAACTATGGAACACAGAATACAATTAAAATCAGTTTTTATAATTACATGGTTACATAGTTACATAGTAGATTAAGTTAAAAAAAGATATACGTTCATCAAGTTCAACATACAGATGCAGCGGCCGTTATTCGAACAAATCATAGAGGTGTTTTCGTGTGCGCTGCTGTACTCCACGCGGCATTAACGTGGTCAATCACACCAGGCACACGTGTTTATCGCGGTAGCTTTGTTTGAATTTCATGGATTCTGTTTCTTTGTGTGCAATGAAATGGACGAATTGTAATGTGTACAGTACTGTGCTACTGTGTCAATTTCAGGTTTTTAAAAACAAGAACACAAAAATGCCATTTTCTGCACTCGCCTGCACTCGCGTCTAAAGGCGGTACGGTTGGAAGAAATGAAGCGCCATGACGTGGGTATACAACGCGTGAAGTGTTCGAATAACGGCCGCTGCATCTGTATGCCAAATTTAGAAAACAGATACTCTATCCTAAATCCCTACTTACAGTATATTGATCCAGAGAAAGGCAAACAAAAAGCCTTAGTGAAATATCATCCAGTGATATCTCATAAGCGTAAAAATACATTTCTTCCTGACTCCAAGAATTGGCATTAGATTACTCCCTGGATCAACATCCTTCACATGTACATACTTAATTGGTATATCCCCGTATAACTTTCCTTTCTAAAAATATGTCCAATCTTTTTTTTAGCATATCTCTTGTATCTACTATCATAGTCTCTATGGGTAATTTTAACTGCCCTTACTGTAGAGATAGAGAAAAGAAAAACTGCACACGAATTGTGTTTAAAGTGGTAAAATAAATGTACTATGAGAGTCGTGCACTGTGGGGGTCATGCACTAGGCTCCGATAAGTCGTTTTAAGAACGCAAAGTGCTCTTAGAACATGATGTTGCGCTGAACGCGATTCACAGAGACACGCAAGCAGGCACTTTGCGTTCTAAAACTGACTTTTTTCAGGAAATTTTTCTAAGTCCAACTTTGCTCGTTCGTTGCCCTGTTTGCGTTCAATTCTGCCCTTCTGTGGGATGCACTAAGCTACGCAACCTTAGCGTACGTGAAAGTTGCGTTCAAGAAAACACGTCAGCTCAAGGCAGCCGCTAAAAAAACTGGACTGGAATTTATTTGTTTACATTTTTGCATGCGCAAAACCCATACAACAGGCCGGCGGATGTCCCCGGCTGACCCCGCGGGGGTCCCGCGGGTGTTCGGGTGTCCCGTGAGTGTCCCTGGCTGACCCAGTGAGTGTCCCCGGCTTACCCTGCGGGGGTCCCGCGGGTGTTTGGGGGTCCCGTGGGTGTTCGGGGTCCCGTGGGTGTTTAGGGTTCCCCGCTGGCATGCGGTAGCAATCGTGTGCCACCCCCAAATACAACTATCCTTACAAATTAATAAAACCCCATAACACATACAGTACAGTATTGTTCAAAAATAATATTCTCCACATATGGATAATACTGCATTTCACCTTTTAACATACATTAAGATGGAGAAAGAAAGTACATTTATTTAGCACTCAGAGGGGTCCAGGGGTGGTCCTCGAAGCTGTCTGGGAGTCCACGGATGTTGGCGTGAATATATCTGTACACTACCGACACGTTTAATCCGAGCAGGGCTAGTTACGCAAGCCGGGGGATGCCCCGGCTTGCTAGCCCCACTCCCTCGGCGTGCCGCGCGTCACCGATGCGCGGTCACGCGTCATCGGGTGTCAGCGCCCCCTGCACGCGCGTCCAGGGCTCCCCGAGGGAGCCCTGGTGTCCCGCGATGTGGGGGACGGCGGCAGGGGGTTCCGGGGGACCCGGCGGACCCGGCAGCGGGAGGGAGAGCGCCCCGATCGGAGGGCGCTCTTCCGCTGCTTTGGCGCGCGCCCGGCACCCTCCGGCGCGCGCCAGGTTACTGCTGTGGCCGAGAACGGGCAAATGCTCGAATAAACTCGGCCGCAGCAGTATCCCCCGGAGCTGATAATCAATAATTGAAATTAAAGGAGAACACATGATTGATTTTAAATTAATATAAATTGAATTACATGTATCTTCCAAACTTTATAGTGTACCAGCAAACGTTAGCAGGGGGTTAATTTAAAGGGCAATACTCCCGTCATCACCAAACAACCATCTTGTCAATAATCCAACCTTCTGACACACCTTTATACAAACAAACCATTACTTCTTGTGATGTAACACGTTCATGACTCAACATGTTACATACAAATGTAATGATTCAGTTATTATTTTCTGGCAATTACTCATATTGTGTGTCGCAGCATCGGTTTTACTGTGGATTCTCGAATGGTGTCTAATTGATGATTACATCACATTTAATTATGTGTGTAACACATCTGAATTAAAGTACAATGAATTTTTGAATGACTACAATTCATATGTTCACAATACTATCCAACACACGTGTCATCATTTACAATTATGTGACTTATTAGTCTGCCTATTTAAACGATATAAGGAGCCACTTACGTTCCAGGGTGAAATGGATGCGGCACCAGATTACGCTTTTGTGTTGTTTTTTGCGAGGAGGAGGAGAGAGATTATGTTGCAGAGGAGAGAGAGGAGAGAGAGGAGAGAGAGGAGAGAGAGGAGAGAGAGGAGAGAGAGGAGAGAGAGGAGAGAGAGGAGAGAGAGGAGAGAGAGGAGAGAGAGGAGAGAGAGGAGAGAGAGGAGAGAGAGGAGAGAGAGGGAAATCTGTGTTGTGAGACACATAGCCCCCTGCAATTTTAAGCAAAGAAGCTCCCTAGAGGGGTTGACTGAGGACAAGATTATCAGCCGCTTCCGATTGAGCTCAGCAGCTATCTTGGAACTCTATGAAGTGTTAAGAGAAGATTTAGAGTCAACAACAGACAGCAGTCATGCAGTGCCTGGCCTTGTTAAAATGCTGAGCTCATTACATTTTCTTGCTGCGGGGTCATTTCAGACAACTACGGGCATAGTAGGCGGGGTCTCGCAGTCGGCATTCTCGCGGGCCTTTAGCCAGTTTCTATGTGCACTGACTCGACGCGCTAGTGATTATATACATTTTCCTATCGAGCAGATAGAGTGGCAGGCACTGAAGACTGCATTTTATAATGTAGCTGGGCTACCCAATGTGATGGATGCTATAGATTGCACACATGTTGCGCTGACCCCGCTATGTGAAGAGAAGAGGGATTTCCGGAACAGGAAACATTACCACTCGCTCAATGTGCAGGTCGTATGTGACGCATACATGAAAATTCTGAGTGTGGTAGCCCACTTCCCAGGTGCCTGCCACGATTCCCATATTCTGAAGAACTCATTAGTCTTCTGTAAATTTGAAGCGGGGGAATTCGAGGACGGTTGGCTATTGGGTCAGTCAATGTTAAAGAAACTGCACTTACAAGTACATTTAATGTAGAGTTTAATGTTTCATTATGTGTTGCTAATATTGTAAGTAACCACAAATACTTAACATTTGTGAAGTTGTATATCTAATCCATGTCATGCAGCGTCATCTTAGATAAGGAGGATTTCATTGTTAGGGCATGTGTTGTATATTATTCACTCTCATGTACTAGGAAATGGCAATAGACAATGTTTTGAATATTGTTACATACAGTAGAGGCAACGTTTATTCTAACATTTGACGTAAACTAGCCGGGTTACATTCTGGGTATGTGCTGGGTATGTGCTGGGTATGTTCTGGGCTAGTTTGAGGCACGTTTAAGGCATTTCTGCATTGACTAACGACCCATAGGATTAACACAGCAGGGATCCCTGGCATTCCAATTCAGTTTGAATGGGACTGCCAGGGACCCCCGCTGTTAATCTGATAGGCCATTAATCAATGCAGAAATGCTGGGGCTAGTTTAAGGAAAGTTTAAGGCATGTATTCAGAATGTACCTGGGTGTTTCCTGGGTTTTTTGGGGAATTGCCACTGGTTTTTGTTCGAATAAGAGTTGCCTCTACTGTATATTAACCTTTATGTGATTTGACTGTCTTAGAGGCGACTCAGGATATGGAAGCCGTCTTGGCTTCTGACCCCACTGGGTAATACTCAAACCCCTGCAGAGGAACGATATAATGCTGCACACATATCCACATGCTCGGTGATCGAGAGGACATTTGGAGTGTTGAAAATTCGTTTTAGGTGTCTTGATAGATCTGGGGGTGCACTCCAGTATTCGCCAGCGAAGGTTGGCGACATAAAGATTTGTTGTTGCATTCTGCACAACATTGCCCTACGTCACAATCTTCAAGACAACATTCGGAGGATTTAGAGGAGGATCCTCTCGTGCCTCCTGCAGGGGTTAGGGACCATACAGCCAGTGGGGTGGAGACTCGCCGACATTAATAGAGAATTTTTTCACATATAAGATTTTCTAAGACATATAATCGAATCTGTAATCATCTCGTGATGTGTGTTACATTGCATTGTGTGTATCTAATCTTAGGATCCTGCTCTCTCCAAAGAACTGAACATTTTGTAGTGAATGATCAGAACTTCGTCTGCCAATGGTATGTCAATGTTTCACACATTTCTTCTTGTATTAATCATGTTTCACCCCACCTATACAATGTGTGCATCATTAAATGCAGAATGTTGGGTATTAAGTGAAGAGATAGTGATGTATTGATTACTATGCATAATGTTATCTTACAACTTAACTACCGGAAATGATTATATTAATTTTTATATAATACTTTCTACATCATTATCAACTTCGAAACAATTAATTGTGTTCTTAAATTCTTAGACAATTGTTATGGTTCAAATTCCTTACTTAATATTATTATTGCCACTTATGTAACTATTACTACATACATAATTGAACTGTCTGCAGGGGTATGAGCAGATGACATGTTGATATCTTCTATCAGTAACCTGGCATGTATCCCTATCATAAGTAATATTTTTACGTTTAAACCACAGATTTCTATATGAATCTTTCATGTAAATGCTTCGTACAATTAGTCAAGTAGAACTTTGACCAATACATTACAGTTTCACCATAACTACATGTGTGTTTCTTCAGATGACATAGGAAAACATTAATTGTATTATTTGAGTGATGTCAATGTCCCATAAAGCAATAATAAACCATACAATACCGTTTGCACCACCTTGAGAAAGGTCCCACTGGGGGACCGAAACGTCGGTTTATGTGTCTTTTTCAATACAAAAACTTGTGATCAAACTTACCAGAGTGCTGTCTCCTGATCTCATGCTTCAAACGGTATCGTATGGTTTATATATATCTATAGATAGATTATTCACACATGAGAAATCCTAATCCTTTTATTTCACATGTATGCACCTGAAATATGTTCTCATACACACTTGATTATTGCACATTTTTCAGTATGTTTGGTGAACATTAATGAACGGAACTAATTGAATAAGAAGACTTAGATGAAGAATTATAAGACATTGACTACTTTTTTTGGATAATCTTTGGGATGAACGTGTGGAAGGCCTTGCTGTGGGATCACGTCCACGGTTAGTTGATCGTTGCCTTCTTCTTGACGTTGGATGCTGGGCCAGTGCCAGTGGTTGAGCCAGTGCCGGGGGTTGTGCCAGTGGTTGAGCCAGTGCCAATGCTTGAGCCAGTGCCAATGGTTGAGCCAGTGCCTGGGGTTGTGCCAGTGGTTCAGCCAGTGCCGGGGGTTGTGTTAGTGGTTGAGCCAATTCCGTGGGTTGTGCCAGTGGTTGAGCCAGTGCCGGGGGTTGTGCCTGTGGTTGAGCCAGTGCCAGGGGTTATGCCAGTGGTTGAGCCAGTGCCGGGGGTTGTGCCAGTGGTTGAGCCAGTACCAATGGTTGAGCCAGTGCCGGGGGTTGTGCCAGTGTTTGAGCCAGTGCCAATGCTTGAGCCAGTGTCAATGGTTGGGCCAGTGCCAGCTGATGTTGCTGCGGCTTTGAGGCTGTGCCAGTGCCAGGATTTGGGCCAGGGGAATAGCCTGTGCTATTGGATCCTGCATCATTTGATCCTGCTGTACCATTGCCTGTGTCTCTGGCTCTGTTTGGGTCTCTGGCTCTGATTTGGTCTCTGGCTCTGTTTGGGTCTCTGGCTCTGTTTGGGTTTCTGGCTCTCTATGGGTCTCTGGCTCTCTTTGGGTCTGTGGCTCGGATAGTAGCTCTAGATCTGATAGTAGCTCTATATCGGATAGTAGGTGTACATCGGATTGGGCCTGTGGCTCGCTTTCTGGCTGGGATTGTGGCTGTGGCTATGCCTGGACATGTGCCACAACCTGGCCCATACATTTGGCAATGATAGAGAGGTTATTTGCCATATTGTCCAGTGTCTCCTGTTGTTTAGTCGTAAGGTGTGTCTGTTTTTCATTTCATCATATATTTTTTCATTGGTTTTAGCCTGTCTGTCTGCCCGTTCTTCCTGGTTTTTGATAAACCTGGCCTCTAGTAAACCTCTAATAAAATCAGGTCCGGAATCTTCAGCATCTGGGACAGGAATATGTGGGGGATCGACTATCATCTCATCATCACTTCTGACACGTTGTTGTGGTGATGCAGACGCATCTGAATCCGTGTCCTCAGCAATCACTATATAATAAAGAACAAAATGTTAAAATCAACATAATGACTAAGTAATTATGTGCTCCTCTTTATTTGCCTGTACTTCCAATGTTAATGCACATATTGTTATGCTATTTCTTTTATACGTGCATCAGTTAAAGCTGCAGTTCAAGCTCCTGTTTTTTTTAATTTTTTTTATGTTTTTTTTTAACTTCAATAGTTTGATGTGTGCAATCTCTAATTGCCTAAACACTGCATAGCTGCCGGTCAATTCGTTCTCCTTGTATTGATGGACGACGTTTGTCGACATCTTTAAATATGGGGAATATAAATGGTTGCTAGAGGAACAAGAGGAACAAGCATGCTTGTTAAAATACAATACAAGAAAATTGGTCTTTCAAAGTTGTTTTGTTTAAAACAGAACATGCTACAAGTATTTTTTCTTACTACACAACTGATTTATTAAAAAATACACACATGCAGGATATTGCTTGAACTGCAGCTTTCCATAACAAGCATGCTTTTCATAAACTGAATAGTGACATGTGTAATGTTGCCATTTCCTGATCACATCATCTAAACAGATAATTGTAGTTTTATGTATGTATAAATGCTTTCATTTCTCACTATTTCTGAATTAAATATTGACGTCATAGCATACGACTCACCTGGTCTCGAATGTGAGAGAGATGGCCCAATATCTCTGTTCCCTCCAATTCCAAATATAAGACGGGGAGTCATAATTGAATACATCTTTTCCTCGTAGGAGTATAAATGCAGTGATGCTGGAGGTCCGCCTCCTGTCCCACATGTGATGCGTCCGGCCTGTGCCATCTTATTCTTGAGCCTATGTTTGATGTCCCTAAATCGTTTTTTTACACGTCTCTGGGGTCCTTCGAAAGACACCTGCTGATGAGACAGCTCGGCATATCTCTGCCCACAATTTTGTCTTCTGACTGGTCTTGGTTTTACCTGTGTATATGTAACAATGTGTTAATATACATTTCAGTAGTGATTTCATAATGTATGGTAATATAAAAAAGATTTTAACAACATGTACATATAATTACAGACACCTATTAGGCTATGTCATGCACGCATTTGTGACAAATTAAATGTGCCAAATCAGCTGCACACCTCCGTTATAGCATACATGTTTACCAGCTCAATGTTACGTTATGCATGTCTTGCATAAACATTTATGGCATTTTTTAGCATTTCTTTTAACACTGGGAGGAAATTACTGTGAGGGAGTCGGTAAGTACCATAGTCCCACTTTGTGGTGACTATGATAATGGGCCTGTAAAAGGGGTAAGTGACCACGAAACGTGACGTTTCCCCTGCATCTCACCGCACCTACTTCCTTCCCTGTTAGGGATTTCTTTATCATATCCCTCACTTTTTAGTAATGTCACTTTCCCCCCATCCCTCACCATCCCTCACCCTCCTGTTAATTGTATGTGATGAGAGTTTTTGGGCACATTGACAATTAATGTTCTTACTTTTACTCATTCATATATATCAGCATTTCAAGAATCATTGATTGTTTAGTATTCATTATGAGTGCGGGGAACACTTTTTATGTTCTATATGTACTTAGGAGAGATGAGAGGTCTCTTCATTGTTCCCCAGCACCCACAACTTACCTAAGTCAAATATAGTTAATACATTAGATAGTGCGGCCTATATAACATACTTTCTATATTCTAATAGAATAATTGTTAAAACATTCTTACATGATAATGATCCACAGAGTTGTTCATAGGAATCCATGACACCTTCAACAAGAATGTCATTTTCGTGAGGGGTAAAGCGGGGGGTTTCTTAGGAGAGATGAGAGGTCTCTTCATTGTTCCCCAGCACCCACAACTTACCTATGTCAAATATAGTTAATACATTAGATAGTGCAGCCTATATAACATACTTTCTATATTCTAATAGAATAATTGTTAAAACATTCTTACATGATAATGATCCACAGAGTTGTTCATAGGAATCCATGACACCTTCAACAAGAATGTCATTTTCGCGAGGGGTAAAGAGGGGGGTTTCTTAGGCCCTTCGTCTGCGCCTGGCTTGTTGATGGCCCCTCATCACTTCCATCCTCCTCCGCATCACTGTTTGTATGGTGGACAGTGTCCCTCTCTCCCTGTCCAGTACTCCCGCTACCCTCTCCCACCTGCACTCCCCCACCTGGAGTATCATCACGGGACGTACCTGCCCTGGCAGGATGGACCGTATCTGTATGTCCCACACCTCTTCCACGCTCCCCACTCACCCACTCCCACCAGCCACCACACCTCCTCCACTCCCACGCTCCACCAGTCTACCAGCCACCGCACCTCCTCCACTCCCACGCTCCACCACTCCACCAGCCACCGCACCTCCTTCACTCCCATGCTCCACCACTCCACCAGCTACCGCACCTCCATCACTCCCACGCTCCACCACTCCACCAGCCACCGAACCACTCACATGTCCACGTCCACTCCCACGTACACTCATCCTCTCTATTTCAGTCACTCACAAAAAACAAATATAAACCAAAATGACACACTAACAAAGTTCAATCACACTAACAATACAAAAATGTAGAGAAACAAAATATAATAACACAAGACAACTCATTCAATAATCGCCAACGAATCACCAACTCTCTCCTACTACTACCACCAACTCCACTCTATCTCTCCTCACAACAACACCCACACTGGCTGAACAAAATTGCCGCTTTATATAGGGTATCCCTCCAAAATAGTGACGCGAAAGTGTGATTACTATTGTTTTCATGTGATTGGCTAAATTCATCACTTCAGCATTTCAGCATTTAACCACTACACTACCATGTCCCAACAAAGATATATATGACACACACACACAGTAATTTACAATGATATTACATTGAATGGATTCACTCCTTCCATGGACTCTCCCACAGATACCCCAGGAACCTCAGGGGACCATAATTGCCGTAGCGTGGAGATGACCAAATTATAAAAAAATGGTAACGTTTGCTGTTATAATACTGTCAATGAGCATGGGGTCTTCGGAGCTGAACCGCACTGGTTTCAGCCTCGGGGACCCCCTACTTCAGAAGATACAGGCCACGTAATGGGATGCCAGTATCCCCTGCAGAATGTAAATCTCCCGGTCACGTGACGCGGAAGCTTTAAAATTACAGTGGATACCGGCACCCCATAATGGGGCCTGTATCTCCTGAAGTAGGGGGCTTCTGGACCTGAAACCAATGCGGTTCAGGTCCGGTGACCCCCTGCTCATGTACACTATTATTAAAATGTATTTATTTAGTGTACGATCGCCTGTAACAGCCTTGCATGGAGATGCCAAATCTCCATGCAAATGTAACAGGTGGCTTATTTTTTCTATCAGCTAGCGTACATGAAGTTTAAGAACGCTAGCAGGGGGGAAAAAAGCAACGCGTACGCTGTGACTGTTTTGAGCACGTATGTTAGAAAGTGGGCTCAAGGCCTTAGTGAATCACGTCTCCGGCCTCACTTTTTAACGGACGTGCTTTTTTATTTAATCCGGACACAAAAGCATTGAGCTTAGTGCATAGCCCCCTGTGTCTTTTGTTCCTTTCTATGTTCTATGTTCTATGTTCATCTTTGTGATGCTGGGCAATCCACTTTGACAAGAAGCAGACCCTCATTCCAGTGTTGAAGGTTATTGTATGTATTTGACACATTTTATTTTCATGTTCACATTAGTAACACATTTGTGTTCTAATTACTTTCAAACATGTTGAAAGTAATTAGAACATAAATGTGTTATTAATGTGAATGTGAAAATAAAATGTGTCAAATACATACAATAACCTTCAATACTGGAATGAGGGTCTGTTGCTTGTCAAAGTGGATTGCTCAGCATCACACAGATGAACATAGAAAGAAGAAAAGACAGTGCACGACTCTCATAGTGTAAATAAGTAAATGATTATAATTAGTGGTAATATATGCACATACAGAAATATCAGTTAAACAGACAGGGCATGTTTAGGGTACATGTTACCGCTCGTGGATACAGATGGCTTGCTTTGTGGACACCTGCTGCAGTCATCAACCTCTGGGCCGGATAGAAACATCTTTCCACTCGATCACTTTTGGGATCCAGAGGATCCTTCACTAAGGAAAATGTCCATGGGTCAGTGCCCGAAAAGCGGCAAGCGGCTGGAATAGTTATTCCCCACACTGACTGCTCTAAGGCTCTCTCAGCCTAAGCTGCAAGCCTATAGCTTTAGTGCCTCAAAGTGTAGTCACTGACGTCACTGGGGTGCACCACAATTAGGCGACAACCGGCAATATATCAGTGATACTCAAGCAGACTACCGATTGTAGTTTAAAGGCAGTGATTACAGGAACAATATCACACAGTAAATAATAACACTAATCCTACACGTTTCGTAGACTAACATCTACTTCATCAGGGATTTTTAGTGTAATAGAACAGTTTGACATTTTAAACTCCATGCTCATCAGTAATTGGTAACTCAAAAAATCAAATTAAATTAACACAGTTCATAGCATGGAACCAACACAGGTGTTATATAACTGCCAAAACGTCAAACACAGGTGTATTATATCAACCCTTAAAAACAAACATATATACATTTTAATAAACACAGGTTTAAAATGACAATTCAACATCAAAGACAATGCTTAAAAATAGTTGCCAATGGATACTTTATTAGCCGGTCTGTGCAGTGATAAAAGGGATCTGTGGGAGATCTGTGGGAGACTGTCCTTGTCTTCTTGTATACTCGCTAAGCCAGTACCATCCCTTTGCACCGGCTACTACAGTATCTATGAAATACTATATGGTGAGCGGTCCACTATCAGTTGTATTTATATAACGTTTTTGGACATTTGAGTGTCCTTCTTAGTTTGACCAGCTCCCCAAGGGGGATTATATGCATCTATTTTTTTATGGGTGCATCCTTTGACAGTTTATCCTATATTGATTGGTGCATTTAACACTGGTTAAGTGCAACTGGTGCCTGAGTACACTCCACGTTCCACAATACCTGTGCTAAAAAGGACGATTTTCCCTAACATGACAGGTTTTCTATCAACTCAACAAGACCTAGGCCTTTGGCAAACAGAGGCACAAAATCTATTTTCTAATAAAGAACTAACACCATCAGCCACTTCTCCTAGAGATATCAACAGATATTTTAGTGACCTTGAGAGACTGTATTGCACAAGGGCCAAGATCTGGTGGGAAGTAGCAAGCCTGGAGAATTACCTTAAACTTGCTATAGTACCCAGAGGTTTGAGACCAAATTTAGCTCCTTCCCACCAGATTACTGATGAAATCTTCCAGACACAATGGGAAAAAATACTTCTTAAATGTTCTGCTGAATTAATGCAACTTCTGGTACAATTTGAAACCAAGAGATTTGATGCAATTCAAACTGAAGTTACAAAACAACTACCTATAATTGATACCTGGAGGGAAACCCCTAATTTTGATAAATACAAACTCAAACTTAAAACACAGGTAGATAGCTTTATAGCAGACGTTAAGGAAAGAAAACATCGTAGGTACACAAGAGATAAAATTGATTTTGAGGAAAACCGCATCTTCAAATATAAAATCTTAATACACAGATGACAAAATAAGAGTACACGTCGCCAGGAGACCCTCAATTTATCCACCGAATGGGAGGGCTCAACAAGTAACTTATAACACGACCAGAGCAACGAGCCAGGGCCATCTACCACTGTTCCCACACCATCCACCAGTATCGTTAATTTTTTAGAACTAGAGGGTCCCTCATACCTAAGCAACATAGGAGGAAGACCAGGAGGGGATCGGGGAGATTATTAAAGAGACAGGAAAGTATGGCGATACAAAGACCCAGAACACAAAAGGACCAACAAGATAAAGAACAAACAACAGAAACAACACAAGTCATAAATTTATCTTCTAAATAATTGAATATACATCACTTGCAGGTCCTGTCTAAAGGGCTATCCTTTTGCCCCACAAGTAAAATGAACCTGTTTGAAACTATCAAAGATCTAAACCTTTTCTCCAGAAAACTCCTGTTACACAAATTTTTCATAAGAAAACAACAGTGGAATATATTGAACACCTCTCTAGAAAATCTTAACTCTATAGATTTAAAGAATCTAGATATTCTTGAGGAACTCCAAGAAGAAAGTAACAGAACCCCTGGGGAGGGCCCCTTTACGCAACTAAAAGTAAAATCTACATTTACACCTCCATACGAAATCAGTGCACAGGTGAAAGTGTTCACTGAATGCGTGACCCATGATTTAGAAAAACTCACTAACAAAACAAGTAAATATAACCTCACATTTCAGGAAAATTTGGCACTGAAGGAGATTAGGGATGACGACACATTAGTCATCAAGTCATCAGACAAAGGGGGAAATTTGGTAGTTATGGACAATACCATGTATGTGACTGAATGCCTCAGATTACTATCTGACAAAAATTGTTACCGCATACTTGATGGTGATCCTACCCTGGTTTTCCAGAAGGAATTACTAACAATTCTGGAAGACGGTAAGAACAATAAGGTAATATCTCAAAAGGAATTTGACTTCCTATACATTAAGAAACCTAGAATATTCACCTTTTACCAGCTCCCCAAAATACATAAGTGGAAGATCCCACCCCCCGGAAGACCAATAGTCCCTGGCATTGGTAATCTAACGTCGAATGCCAGTGTATACTGTACATTGATACATTATTACGTCCGTTCGTGAGTGCCCTGCCCTCTTATCTTCGTGATACTAAAGATGTGCTCCTTAAACTTTATGATGTTATAACAGATCCTGATACACTTTTGGTTAGTTTGGTTTTGAGGGATTATACACGAGTATCCCTCACTCAGTTGGGTTGAAAGCAGTATCACATTTCCTGAGATAAAGAGGTAAAAATTTAATGACCCACAATTAGTTTATCCTTCAATTGCTGGACCTTACCCTGACCAAGAATTACTTTATATTCAATAACAAGTATTACCACCAAATACAGGGCACCGCTATGGGGACCACATGTGCTCCCACCTATGCCAATTTATATCTGGGCTGGTGGGAGGAAACAGTGGTCTTCAGCGATGCCCTGGAACCGTATACTAGGTTAATTGAGTTATGGGTAAGGTTCATCAACGATATTATGGTATTATGGACAGGAACACTTGTATCTCTTACAGAATTTATGGATATGTTAAATTCAAACTCACACAACCTGAGACTTACCTTTGTTACAAGCGAATCCAAAATAGATTTTCTTGACCTCTCCATAACCAAAGATATCACAGGTAAACTAGAGACTACTATCTTTAGGAAAAGCACTGCAATGAATAGCCTACTTAGAGCTGATAGCCAACATACAAAACATATAATTAGAAACTTATGGTGTACCCCCGCTTCAGCTTGGATATATTACAGAGGGAGTGGTGCTGCAAGGGGCATGTAACTTAGTACACAAAATAGACAGACAGAGCCCCTGGTGGTAGCACTCTATTCCAAAATGATATGGTGATTCTTTAAAATAACTTTATTAATGACAATAACGTTAAAATATTGGGGTCTAAAACAAAGATTAAATATTCCAAGTGTGTGCGTCTCTATTGGATAGATGTGTCCAGAAGAATGTACATAATTGGGTTAATGTCCAGTGTTTGGGTAGTTCACTGGCCCTAGTGTTCCTCGTGTAGAGTGAATTGACTAGAGTACTAGTGGATTGTCAGCAGTTTGGGCCACACATGCAGTGCCCCAGTAAAATATACTAGTTGGTGCTCTTAAGTATGGGACCTATGCTGTGCTATTGCGTGATGGCAGCTAAAGCATATTAAAGTTGTTGTATTGAACAAAACTTGGTCAAAGTGCACCTATTTGTATGTTCCCGTCACCTCCCTATACAATAGATGGTATGTTGAATAGGGTGTATGGTGCTTGGTACATAAACATCTATAGCTGTTGATGTCTGAGGTGTGCTGTATACTAGTATTGATAAAACTTGTACTGGTGTATAATATGACACTGCTATAACTCTGTTCTAGATAGATACCAAGTTAATAGCTGAGTATTGTACCTTTTGGGGTTGTATATCGGTCAATTGACAGACCTGTCCCCATTTGGCACAGTGCTTAGCATGTGTGGTTGTATTCTGGCACTCCAGAGGTTAATTGCTGGTTTGGTTTGCCTTTTGCTAAATCGTATTGTACCCTATGAGCTGCTCGCTGTATCAGGGAATTAGCATTGTGGCTTCCTTACATAGTTAGGTAATACAATGTTGTGCCAGATTTAATAGTTGCCTTTTACTTGTATGTGACTAGTGAGTCCATTGGGACCCTAATAGTCCTTTAATGTGCACTGGAGGCGCCACGCTGACTCTCTCAATATCGCTGAGTCAGTGTATGTGAACTCGAGCACCTCCGCGTGCACGTGGTCACGTGCTTGCCGACGCGCGCGTTTCGCGAATGCTTTTTCAAGGCTGAATAGTCAGTGGGATTCCTATGTCAGAGCAAGGTATTTATAGCTCTTGGATTAACCTAAAGTAACCCCATTGACTGATCGCGCATGCTCTCTATGAGGCTGGTATGTGTCTGAAATTGAATTCAGCTCCGTGTCTCACTGAATATGTGGGACTTTGAAAATGTTGAGGCATGCTGGTTTATTGCTTCCTGCTTATGATGTTTAACAGAATGTCAGTTAATGTGTTTATAATTGCTTGCACTGTTGTGACACCATGTTTATTTTGTATCAATAAATGAATTCAATATTATCTGTGTTTGCCTGGTTTGTGAATAATAATGCACTTGTTTGATCAATCATTTCATGGACTTAAATTAATAGATTGTAAATTTTTTAGATGGTACAAATTGAGTCATAGGTAACTGGATCTTATTCATATTGAATAGAACTTAGATGTTATTAATTGATTGTAAAGTTATGTGAATTTTATTATTTGCAGTTTTATATAAAGGGACTATAAACGAAACCTTCATTGAGGCCCTTAGGTGTTAATGCTTTGAGATTATAAATCCATCGAGCTTCCTTCTGTAGAAGCACAGTGTCAATGTCCCATTTTCTCTGCCATAGGGAGAATTGATCTATACCTGTAAACTGTATAGATTTAAGATTGCCTTGTTGACAAGAGTTAACATGCCTCGCCAGTGGGGTGTGTACATTATTCCGTATTGTGCCTAAGTGTTCCAATACCTGTTGTTGGAATTTGCGTTTTGTTTTGCCTATGTAGATCTTCCCACATTTGCAGAGGCCTTGGTATATCACGCCGAAGCTTTGACAAGTGATAAATTTCCTAATCTGGAACGTTTTTGAGTTGTCCCAGTTTTGGAATGTTTTGGTAGTGTGAATGTTGGGACATGCTTTGCAGTGATGGCATGAATAGCTGCCATTCGGTTTAGATGGTAGCCATGATTGCATGGGGACTTCCGTGTAGTGGCTGTGGACTAGGATGTCTTTAAGGTTTTTGGCTCTTCGGCTCACCATTGATAAAACATATAATTAAGGCTATCCCTACAGGCCAATACCTCCGCCTTAGAGGAAACTGTTCAACCCAGAGTGAATTCAAGGAGAAATCAAAAGATATGACTCAAAGATTCATTGAACGTGGACATTCGAGGGCTAATCTTAAAAAAACATACAATCAAGCAATTGATACAAGTAGGACACAGCTCTTGGCAGATACATCCCATATCAACACCACCAGTGATTACAAACCGGTTCGCATCATTGGCACATTTAGTGACCAGTGGGGGTCCATCTTTCGGATATTCAATAAACATTGGCATATACTACTTGATGACAAGGACCTGCATGGGGCCATATCCAATATACCTAGGCTTACGAGCAGGAGAAGCCGTAACTTAAAGGATATCCTGGTCAAGAGTAACTACCAAACAAAACCACACAAAACATGGCTTGACAAGAAACCTATGGGCTCTTATGCATGCGGCCGTTGTAAGGCCTGTAGATATGTACCCAAGAGGTTCGAATTCATGGACTCAAAGAAACAACGGTCATTTAAGATCAATGATTTTATTAATTGTGTCACAGAAGGAGTGATATACCTGATAGTCTGTGGCTGTGGCAAACTATATGTTGTAAAAACCTTCAGACAATTCAAAAAGAGAATTCTGGAACACCTGGGTTCCATAAGGAATGCCACAGATACACCAGTGGTGCATCATGTAGACAATGAACACAATGGCAACAGTGATCAATTAGTCTTTATTGGCATTCAACATATTCCTTGGGGCCAACGAATGGTTGATTGGAACAGGCTACTATTGCAGACTGAGTGTAAATGATTTACACAATAGATACACTCAGTCCTGCCGGTCTCAATGAGGGTTACATCTATACCTCCTTTCAGTAATACAGTACCTTACTTCTAAGGACACAAATATCATTCATCCATGGGTTCTAGGGGGAACCGGGTATACAGCTAATTTTAGAGTCCGTTTTAACCTAAGGGGCGAACAATGTAGGTTAGTACATTCCTACACTCTAACAACATATCTATATATTTAGACACTAACATGATCAGTGTGATCCCTGTCTGTGACATTCTGGTCCAGCTGTGTTTATCCATCTTTGCAAATGCTCATTTAGTCCCCCGATTATTTCATTCATTATCTACATACAATATGTTGTGTATTCTTTACTTGTTTATACTGTACACAGTACTCAGCCAATCTCTACCTAGCAAAGGTCCTGTCATTCACATTCCCTCCACCCCTTGAGTACATACTCTCATTTCCCCAGCTGTAATCCGCTGATCCAGTGCGTGATTGGGGAGATCCTTAGCACCGCCCTATTCTAAGGGTATTTAGAGCTACAACGCTAATCAGCAAGACACCTCTTACCTTAAGAAAGCGCCAGCCCCCGAGCGCGAAACGTACGTCGGGATGACGTCATCGCGTTGACGTCGGAGGTCACGGGTGAGATTTCTCCAGTACCGGGGAGAAGGGGAGATTGAGAGTGTTCATTGAGCTGGTAGTGGAGATTGTGCTACTGCACCGACAACGACAATTTAAGTGTTTTTATACTGCTCATAATACACTGAGGCGCACTGTGAATACTGTGACTCAAATGTTGGTGAGAGAGATTATACTACCATGTTGGTGATGACACTCTGACTACGAACACACTGTCAGTAATTGCACTGTGTATATATTGTGGTTTCAACACATGATATACGGTTACACCCTTTATTCATTTAGGGAGTAGGCTATCACACAGATTAAAAATTGCAATAGAATATTAGCATTCACCCTATACCTGTGTATATTTACATCTACTCCCACTCTACTCCCCTCTCCGATTCTGAGCTTACCAGGAGGGTTCACTTTATGAACTATATATGATACTAATACAGCATTTAGTCTCCTGTTATCACCCCCACCTTGTGTTTCAATGTTCTTTATGCGTATTGATTATGCGTCGTTATGTTACATTAATTATAATAAACTCTTTTTTTGTTTTGCCTAACTAGGCTTTTATTGGTAATTGTTCATCCATAGAACTTGGTGCGATTACATTTGATATCCCCTACAGCTTTTTTGTACACATATCAGGGAGCATTATACCCCATATTAACACTTTATTAGCCTGTCTGCGCAGTGATAAAAGGGATCTGTGGGAGACTATCCTTGTCTTCTTGTATACTCGCTAAGCCAGTACCATCCCTTTGCACCGGCTACTATCTATGAAATACTATATGGTGAGCGGTCCACTATCAGTTGTATTTAGCCAATGGATAGGACACTGATATGAGAGAACAGTGTTATCAACATATTATATTGCTACATAATCATAACAACTAAATCAAAAAATACCATAAAATAAAAATAAACTTCAAACAGAATTTAATTGGGGAAATGCTGAGTGACAGCTGAAAATATATAAATATTTAAAAGCTAAAAATAAAATTATGTCAATACCAATGGATATACAAAGGATCAAGTTTAAAATACAAAACCTACTAAAAAACCTTATACTCACTCAATCTATAGTTAATAAAGAACAACATATCTTACTACTAAATATTCTTATATTAATTTATATTAAAAACACTAGTAATAAAATGAGAACATATATTTTAGCCATTTAACCCATTTTAAAATAGGGATTTGAAAACTACTAAATAGAAATATTAGTTGAATATATGGTGATTAGAATAAAAATCTAATAAAGTGACCAAACAACAAGTTCTTCATTTAGGCCTCTAGGGGCAAAAGTCCTCATTTGATAAATCCAAAAAGTTTCTTGTTTAGAAAGAGCCTTAACCTATCATCCCCACGTCTATTGGGGTGTAACTCCTGGTTTCCTTTATACCTCATCAAACTAGAATCGCTCTGATGATAAATCTAAAATGATGAGGTGTACGGTGTTTATTCATCCCAGGTCTAATGTTCCTAGCGTGTTCTAGGATTCTTGTTTTCAGAAAATGCTTCATGCAGCCTATAATGTAGTCTATAAGGGCACTCCAACATATATATGAAATCTTACAGGAAATGCAGTGTGACTGTGAGGGTGTAACCAGGCTCATAATAAAGGTTACAACCATTTGGTTACCCCTGATCCATGTATTGGGGTTCGGGAGTGTCAGCTCTTGAGCCCAGTGACTATCAATGCATTTCTGTAAATTATGTGACAATAAAGAATTTTTGTGATTTTACAATTCCAGGTGTTCCAGCAAGCACAGATTGCTAGGCTATGAATTTCAAGGGTGATTTTACAGAGACAGTCTTGTCAGAATGTGTCTAGCTAGCCGGGTTCCAGAGTTGCTGGATACCCCAAAAATATACCTGGGAATCAGGACGGATTCTGTTATACATTGAGACACATTGCTCAGGCAAAATCTCCCCTTGAAAACGCTTGCGTGAATCACCACTAGGATTCCCTGCTTCAGCACAGACCAGAAAGGTACATAGGGCATAGGAATGTGTGCTATCCCTGGACCGTGAAAGGGGTCCCAAGTTTAAGAGGGGATGCCCAGTTAATGCCCAGGTCACCCAGAACCCGGTATAGGGGCTCTGGGGGTACTCCAACCCTACATAAGGTTGCAAGGAGTTTTTAAAGTCCAAGTCCGGTATAGTGTGTGGGGAATATGGCTAGTAGGAATAAAGACCAAGATTCTTTTCCCCATAACCATAAGACTTAGAGAAGTATAAAGTATATATTTTATCAAACAGTGTGTTTAAAGGGTATACAGTATATGCTGATGCACAGTATAATGAGCTGGGTCTTTCCGGACCATGTTCACCTGATTAATTCACTGGGCTACCAGCTTGGTGCAACTGTGTCTACCCAGACATCGGACATGAAAGCCTCAGAGGATGCCAGAGCTGTGAAGAGCATTTGGGCAGTAGGTTTAGGCTTAGCACCCATGTCCTGGGATGAATGGCAAGACCTCGGACTACCATTTGCCTTCCCAGACTGAGTGGAGCTTAAACCGGACCCGTTCTTCTTCCTTACTATCACTATTGGAGAAGCGTAAGGACTTCGTGACTCCGTCACTATGCCTGCCGTTTCCATCTTGTTGATGACATTGCTTACATCATCCACGTCCCTGGGTGCAATACGCCTGGGCCTCTCCCGGAATGGGGTGGCATCGTTCAATCTGATCGTGTGTTGGGCGTTACGGCTACAGCCCACATCCAACTCACAAGTAGAGAACACATCTTGGCGTTCTTCCAGCTGTGCACTCAACCGCTTCTTCCACTCTTCAGAGATAGTTGAATCTCCAAAGTCGAACTGTAACCCTTCTGGCTCTTCCTGGGCGTTAGCAGCCTGGACATGTACTACTGTCTCCACAGTTGTCACTGGGTATATCCTGCCAGTCTCTGTCCAAATTCAAATGACACTGGATGTAGGGAGACGTTTTGCATGGACACCGTAATTTTCTCAGGAATACTGCTGCGACACACTTTATTCGAGCAAATACCCAGTATGTACCTGGCAGATACCTGGAATGCGCTGCTCCTCACCTCTGACAAGTCCCGTTGCGTTTGCCTTCCCAGCCATGGTTCATGCCTGGCTGACGGGTGGCTGATCTGTTAAATGATAATGATTAGGATTTAATAGGCTGCAATGCTTCGCGTGTCTACCAGATGGCATAAATTCATGAATTGTAATGCAGTATATATATATATATATACTGTGCAGTATTGCAGCCAGCGGGAATAAAATGCTTCAATCCCTGCCTGGAAAATAACGCAATGCACTCGGGCAGAAAACAGTCACAAACCTCAATACACCCGAGTATACCCGAATTCGTGGGACTAGCCGAGCTCGAATAAAGTGTGTCGCCAGTGTAGCTGCTGTCCATTCCCTCATCTCCGGCACCAATTTGTACCCTCTCTTGAGATCATCTTCAGGGGTGGTCTCTAGAGAGAACAAGGTGTCTGCAGTGTCTCTGCCCCAGTATCTGACCACGGTGGTCATGTGTCTCACTTCCCCTGGTGGAATCTCTATCAGCCCCTTTTCGTGATGGAAGATCTCCCCGTATTCTTCCTGGGAAGCGACTCGTAAGCATTCGTCCTTGAGGGCTGGAGGGAGCTGCAGCTTAGACAGAGGTAGTTCACCGATCTCCTGTAGATAGGATCGGATCATTGACCTTACTACGTCAGCGTTCGTTCCAATATGATGGGAGCACTTGGGTGTTCTTTGGGCTCGGGGCAGACCAGGGCTTCCAATCTCATTGGGTGAGTCCGATTGGTGTTCAACTGTGATATGTTAATCTGCACGGCTATCACTCCATAGATGGGATAATCCTCGTTACTGAGGCCCCACAACTTGATATTTTTAGCCGACTGTAGGGGCAGATGGCTAAGGTGTTGGTTGTAGAATGTCCGATAGATAATTGTCACCTGCGACCCAGTGTCCATCAAAGCTGAGGCGTACACACCTTCTACGACGACTCTTATTATAGCAGTGGGTCACACCCGGTAGTAGTCATGCGGTGGGAGTGTTTCTTCCGTGGGGGCCTCCATCTCTTCTTCGTCATCCGCTGGTAGAGCGGGAAAGGAAGTGAGTGATTACTGAACTTGCACGGTGAAGGACTTGGGTCCTGTAGTAGGGTTTCTGGTGTGTGGGCAGATCCTTGCAGCATGACCTGGTTCACTATTGAAGCAGTGGAAATTGGTGCGGGATCTTGAACTGCCAGGGGACTGGGGAGGAGACCCAGGCACTTCAGGGATGTGTGTGTCTTTTCCACTGTTGCAGCCCTTTTCTCTGGCCAATCCCTTGTAGGAGTCCTTGCTCTTTGGGGAAGTAGGTACTCTGGTGAACGTAGCCTGCATTGTGGACTTCCCGGGTGAGTGTTACAAAGTATGGGCTTCATTAACCTTCACCTGCTGCAACAACCCTGTGAAGGTGGGAGGGTTCCCTTGCATAAGAGTGCTGCGTATCATGTTGGCTATGGGGTGAGTTGGGCTTGAGCCCCGCAAATACTGCTTGTGAAGAGCTTCATCCATCCCTTAGGCGGAGATCAACTTATGATTGCTTATGATCCCTAGAACCAATTGAATGCGGTGGATGAATGCTGACAACTCTTCTCCTTCTTTCTGGTAGAGAGTATAATATCTTGTCCAAAGAGTACCTTCATCTTTCGGCAACCCATAGGCTTCCAGCAGAAAATTCCCTTGCATCCGAGGCGTCAACTCGGGGTATTGTTCCTGGTGAATACCTACAATGGTGGAGGTGGGTGGCCTGAGACACTCCATGATGCACTGCCTTTTTACAGCATCCGTGCAGGGCCATTCGTCCAATACTTTTAGAGTATGCACCTTCCAGACATCTATCCCTTCTTCGCCCAGTGGCATTGGGAGGACCCCAGAAAAGGCTTTGAGCTTGCGATAATTTGAGACTGAGAGGACTGGGTCAATGCTTCCACTAATTGCGGCAAGGTCACCCTTATTTTGGAGCCTTCACTAGTAACGCGACTGTCACTGATGTTTCTGGGGAGCGCCCTGGAATTGAGAGCCAGCACAAGGGGCGGACTTTCGGCCCAGCTTTTCGTTCCAGCGAGGGCACTCGGGGTAACGGCGACTTTGGGAGGTAGCAGGTCTACCTTGTTAGGGGTACTGGACACCAGAGCAGTAGGCTGCCACGCACTGGTAGAAGGTTCTTCGAGAAGCAGTTGGGCCGGAGGAGAGTCTACTGATATAAATAGGTCCCGGAAGTCTGAGTATATGAGGGGATAGCCCTCTGGCGGGGTCTCGGGGTCTTGTAAACTGGATGGGGCTGTTTTCTGGCATATATCTTGTCCCACAGTTAATAATATGGTACTCCATTGAAAGGTAGTGTCAAACTCTTGGCCCCGTACCCACACTTTATCTAGGCCCAAGAGCTTCTTCAGGGAGTCCCGGATGTCACTTTCCTCTACTAAAGCTGGGACACTCCCTACTGCCACTACGTAACTGGGAGGTTCTCGGACCTTGAAGGCCCAAGCATGGACCTCCTGCCTTGATGGGGTTAACATGATGATGATAACATCACAGCTCTATCTACTGAACAGGGCACCTCAGGTCTGACTCTCAGCAGCACCTTCAAATGTAGCGGGTGCACCCCTTGGGTACTGCAACTATGTGTGCTGCTGTCACCTGTGAGGCTAACAGGAGGCCTGAACCTCCACCACTGGGAGCCTGGGGTATACTTACAAATGGTGCAGTGCCTCCACTGATGAGGGATCCCAATGTGGTGGGAGTGTGCACTCACCAGAACAACCATACAGTTAATACACACAATTGGATAAAACTGTATTAACTGAGCATGTACTATAACTTCTGCATAACTCTCATTGCATAGACATCATTGCATCATTCATCAGAATTATCATGGTACCACCCCACATGTCAATCATGGCATTATTCCACATATTAGTCATTGCATCACCCTTTGTCCTTGGTGTACCAATGTGCCAGGGCACTTAACCTCTGAGTGTCCACCAGCTATAAAGTTAATGTGAGTGTGAGGGATAGCGCTTCCCTGTGTTGGGGCCCATTGGTGCACTTATACTACCTCCCTGGTCATAGTCCTGACCAGGATAATCCTTGATGATCAACAGCTCCGCAACGTGGTCCCACGGCGCAACGCGCTGATCCTTGCAGGAATGAGTACACGTCTAAACTCCCAAGGGGAGGGATCCCCAGCCGGATGATCCTTTGAGAACAGTCTCTGCTATGGAGTCAAATACTCTGTCAGCTACACACTGTACTGACAGTAAGGCACGGTCTTGCAGCATCTCTCTCTCTATGAGTATAGTGAAGGAGTCCCTATCTCAAGGCCGTTCCCTATACCATACAGTTATTCTACCGTGTCTCCGGGGACTAACTGGGCCCTGAGGATTTACCTCTGGCCTAGTCCCTGGAGCACTGCTCCGTGGACACTACCTGCACCTTCAGAGTCCAGGTCTTGACTCTCCATTTCCTGACCAGCAGGCAGTAGTCTTTCCTCCCTTTAGAAGCAATCCAGACATTCCATTGGCTATGGCACATCACCTGGCAGCTTCTCCCTTATCATCATGGGAGTTGTAGTCTCTCTGCTGCACACTTAACATTAGGACCGCGTGCGCATAGGACACTGCGCAACCACAACTCTAATGGCCGCCATGAGGTGCCCTTCGCATGCCTTAACCATTGAGGACTCCTAACTTGCATCCGCCTCTTCTGCGCATGCGGGACTCTGCGCGCAAGCGCGCGCACGCACAACATGGATGTGCCCTACGTCGGGATTCACAGGCGACTCCGTCTCTCTGCCGCAACATCCCCACCAGTGAGGGTAAGGAGGGTGGGGAAACCCGGCAGCACGGGGGACCAGAGGGGACCTGGCAACCCACACACACACACACACACACACATATATATATATATATATATATATATATATATATATATATATATAAAAGTATACATTAACGCATAGGGGGATCTTCCTCAGGGGGGTGCAACAGACACAGGACAGTGAGTGACTTATATACCCCAACTCCCAAGTGACATAAACATCTCCACATCATCAAAAAGCATCATCAGCAGCCGACAAAACAGCTGTGCATAATACAATCTAATTAGATCATGCTCCAACTCCATGTCTGTACTCCTATTGGGGAATCCAAGTCACATGATCAAACCCAGGCTGTCAGTGTGACTGCATGTATACTGTCACGCCTGTATGCTCACAGACCTGGCAAGACCCCAGTACTGAGGTGGGAATGGTATTACACCACACACCCACAGCAGTGGGAGCAAGCCCGGAGTGTGGTATAGCGTTGCTGGGCCTGTAGAGAGAGTGGTTAACGATACTTGCAACGTCTGTTGGTGTAAGCATAAGAATGGTCGTGTCCATGTGCCAATGTCCAGGGGTCCAGGGGGTAGAGTCATCAGGGTACAAAGCCAGGTCCAAGGATTCCAGAGGTCAGCAAGGTAGAGTTCGTAGCAAGGTTCAAGGGGTACAGAGAGCAGGGTAGTCCAGGACAAGCAGGGGTCAAAAGCCAGAGAAATCCACAGTAAACACAGGAGCAGGATACAGCAGGCACACAGAGGGAGCACAGCATAGGTCAGCACACACAGGGAAACAGGAACTATGCAGAGCGACGATAGAGAGGACAAACAGGGATTATAAAGGGAGACACACCAATAGGGAGAGGGGAGGAACAGAGAGAGAAGTGGGAGACAACAGGGATAGGTCAGGGAGAGAAGAGGAGGAGACAGAAGGGGCAGTCAGGGGAATGGCCTGTAGGGACTGGGAGGAGGAGTCAGGAACATGGCAGGCCCAAGAAGAGGAGCGTGTGCGCGCGCCCTCTGTAAGAAGAGGGTGTGCGCGCACAGGCTGCGACAGGGAGATGGCCCGCAAGGACCGGGAGGAGGAACCAGAAAGGCGACAGAGCCCAGAAGGGGAGCGTGTGCGCGCGCCGTCTGCAAGCTGAGGGAGCGCACACACAGGCCACGTCACCAGGCGCGCGGAGCGCCGCACCGCAGTTACCCCGATAGAGGGAGGCATAGGAGCGGACGGAGATGCCAGGGAAGGTAAGGCACTGGCCGCGGGCATAGCGGGTGTCTGGGAGCGGGGAGCGTCACCGCAGGGGCTCGGGGTCCGCTCGGGCGCATGAGACCTGCGGGTCATGCGCTGAGGCAGTGGGGTAGAGAGAGAGGTAGACGGAATGGGACAGGAGTGGGAGAGGGTAGAGGGATTGGAAGGAAATGGGACAGAGGTAGAGAAAGAAGGGGAAGGAATCCCCTGTATCGTCAAATATACAAACTGATGCTGCATCAGCTGGCCCAGTTGTCAAGGCAACCACATGTGTGCTCAACTCTTTAAAAGTAGCAGACACCAGTGGTTGTCATGGGTACTGCACGTGCACAGATACATCACTGCAAATGTGTATGTATTATAGCAGTGATGAACTTGGTCCTAAACAGCACTTAAGAATAACAGATACTGGCATGCGTATATCTGTAGAATCCTATGGCAGATGGAACCCACTGTAATCCCAGTCGGGTAACCCATAATACACCTGACGGCGTCACATGCAGCATGGATATACATAGGTTGCTAGTTAACCCCTAGTGAACCAAGTACTGCTGAAGGCACAAAGTGTGGTCAAATAAAGGAACGTGCTATACAGGACTCTATAGATATACAGTATACGGACCTGAAAAAATGTGGAATAAAGGACACCCAATACACAGTGAGGGTAAAGTGAAGAGAACCGGGAGGGGAAAATAAAATCAATGGAAGGAGCTGAACAACAAGAATATGCAAGCTGTAATAAATAATACTGTATATAAATGCATTTTAAACTAATCATTTTGAACTACGCTGATCCATGTATACATACAGTTGATGTTGAACAATAATAGTTACAAAAAATTACAAAAAACAACCCAAGTTCATGTCCTCATTCAGGCCTTTAGGGGCCATAGAATCCAGTCTGTGAATCATCCTCGCCACAAACTGAAGCAAAAGCCTGTGTCTATTTCCTCCCCTGGCTGGAGTATGGGCTTGTACAACGGGCATACATCGAAAGGTGGCCAAGCTGTGCTGTTTAAGCTTAAAGTGCCTTGCCACTGGTAACAACTTAAGATCATCAGAATTGGTGGGATTAGCAAGGGCCTTGCGTATTGTGGAACAATGCATTGCTATTCGTTCCTTAGGCATACGCGATGTCTTGCCCACGTAAACAAGCCCACAGGGGCATTTGATAATGTAGACTACAAATTTAACGCTGGTTAAAATCAGTCAGTCCCTCAAAAAGGCTACAAGAATTTTCATGATTGGCTCGGGTGAGGGAAAAGGGGGTGTTGATAAGCGGTTGCATTACCGTTGTCTTGTTAGTAAGACTTTGCGTGCTTGGTGGGTTGGGGGTGGGGAACTGCTACAGTAGATGTGTGTGCAGGATTAGTTAGTAAAAAAAACAAAATAATGTTTTTGGGGGAGGATTCGTTCCACAGTAAGGGCTTATCAGCCTACAAGAATTTTCATGAATGGCTCGGGGGGGGGGGGGGGGGTTTCTCGTGTTCACATACACTCATGCACCTAAATGTGATGACACGCATATGCGTTTCAACAAGGTTCCAATGAGACATACACGTATGCGCATAAATGTGATAACACGCATATGCTTTTCACACGTACTGTACGCATGCGCGTTTAATTGAACCCAGGCTCGGGAAGATTAAACTAAGCTACAAAGCCACTAATTATAAATTAATGGTTTGGGGGAGGTGTCAATAAGAAGTAGAAACACTTTAGCCTTGTGTGTGTGTGTGTGGTGGGGGGGAAACCTGTATGCTGGATTATTAGTTCAAAGAAATATTTTCAACAGGTGATCATAAAGTTTTGAACCCCACACCCCCAGATAAAAATCATAGTATGCCACCCACCTCATAAAGTAAGTACATAACTAGTACAGAATTAAAAAGCTACAGTAGTGATTGATTCTCAGAATAGCAAAAATTGTCGAGACACGAAAAATAGAAAGCCCATGTCGAGACACGAAAAAAAAGTTTTTTTTTTCAGACTTGAAATTCACATTGAATGAGAAGTCATACGCGCATGCGCCTAAATGTGATGACACACATATGCGTTTCAACAAGGTTCCCATGAGACATACAGTACAAGCATGAGCATAAAATAAAAACAGTATGAAAAGAAGACTAGCAAAAGTATTGATTAATAAATAATACATATAGAAATGTGATGACACACATACAGTATGCGTTTCAGCAAGATTCTAATCCGCATGAGCGGAAAAAATATTTTATATTCAGAATTAGACGCAACGTTATATTTTTGTAATACTGTGCTTCTTTTCCCTTTATTATCCTGTATACAGTACAGTACTGCACCGACACACTTTATTCGAGCAAATACCCTGTATGTACCTGGCATATACCTGGAATGCGCCGCTCCTCACCTCAGACAAGCCCTGTTGCGTTTGCCTTCCCAGCCTGGGTTCATGCCTGGCTGACGGGCGGCTGATCTGTTAAATGATAATGATTAGGATTTAATAGGCTGCAATGCTTCGCGTGTCTACCAGATGGCATAAATTCATGAATTGTAATGCAGTATATATATATATACTGTGCAGTATTGCAGCCATCGGGAATAAAATGCTTCAATCCCTGCCTGGAAAATACCTCAATGCACTCGGGCAGAAAACAGTCACAAACCTCAATACACCCGGGTATACCCGAATTCGTGGGACTAGCCGGGCTCGAATAAAGTGTGTCGCCAGTGTATGTGTCCTCATATTTTTTATGTGTATGGCTAAGGAGCCTCAGAGTACTGTATACAGTATGAACTCGTAATGTTAATCTCTGCTTCAAATATAAAACTTCAAATTACAATTACTGTACACACACACACAGACTTGCAGAACTGTATGGCTGTACAGTAGGTTGAATTGCTATTAGACTTTTAAGACAACAGCTCGCGATCGCCCACTTGAGTTTCTAGACGGTATTGCAGACAACGCTAAAATGCAATTTTCTGCGCCCGATAGAAACCCCAGTTTGTTCCCCAGTATAGTGCCATTGCAAAACCCCTGAGTGATGACTCAGAAACAACTCTCGGTTCTGGTAGCCAGGTCTCCTGCCTGTTAAAATGCTTTACATGCATTGATGACAGCAGTGGCTAGTGCTCATTACCTGGCTGCACCAGACTACACAAGATGTTTCTTGTACAGACCGATGCCTCTGACTATTGTATCAGTGTTGTACTCAGCCAGTTGGGTGATGAAGGGGGTACTGTTGCGGCCGAGTTTATTCTTACCTTTGCCCGGTTTCGGCCGCAACAGAAACCGGGCGCGCGCCTAGGTTTTCCGGGCGCGCGCCGGAGCCTCGGAGGATCTGTCCTCCGATCAGGGCTTCCCCCTCCCCTCTTTGGGTCCGCTGGGTCACCCGGAGCCACCCACTGCAATCCCCCACATCGCGGGACACCAGGGCTCCCTCGGGGAGCCCTGGGCACGCGCGCCATGCGAGCATGCTGCCGATGAAGCGTGACCGCGCATCGATGACGCGCGGCACACCGAGGGAAATAAACGAGCAAGCCGGGACACCTCCCGGCTTGCGGCTCCAGCCAGGTAAGGAAAAAGTGTGTCGCCAGTGTAAATATCCTGTTATGTATTTAAGCAGGAAACTACAACCCTGGGAAGTGGTTTATGCCACTATTGAAAAAGAATGCCTGGCCATAGTTTTGGCTATGAGGAAACTGCAGCCCTATTTATACGACAGGTCATTCACTGTGATAACTGATCACAATCCTCAAATTGGCTACAGAGAGTGTCGGGGGAGAATGGCAATTTGCTGCGCTGGAGTCTCACATTGCAGGAATTCTGACATTGCAGGAATTTGACTTTACAATTCAACATAAGAAAGGCAGCCAGCATGGTAATTCTGATGGACTCTCCCGACAGGACATCCTTAGTGAGTCAAAAGCCTCAAGAAGTGCCAGGCTTGCAGAGCCACCGGTTGTGGTGACTGCCACAGAGCCTTTATCTTGAGGGGGGAGGTGTGATGGTGAGGAGGTAACCAGGCTCACTAATAAAGTTTAAACCCAATTGGTTATCTCTGATCCATGTATTGGGGTTTGGGAGTATCAGCTCTTGAGCCGGGTGATTGTCAATTCATTCTGTAAAAATGTGCAACAATAAAGAATGTTTATGTTTTTACCTTTCCAGGTGTGTCAGATTTTTAAAGTCTAAGTCCGGTATAGTGTGTGGGGAATATGGCTAGTTGGAATACAGTGCAGGATTCTTATTCTATTCCCCATAACCATAAGACTTAGACAGGTATAAAGTATATATTTTATTAAACAGTATGTTTAAAGTGTGTATATGCTTGTGCACGCTATATGAGCTGGGACTTTCAGGTCCAGGGTTCTGAGAGACCATTTGGCTACCAAGATTTGTTCATCAAGTCTGCTCAGGTTTCGAACATGAAAGCCTCAAAGGTTGCAAGGTGTGAAATCCATTTGTGTAGCGGAGTTAAGCTCAAGAACTCACGTCCTTGGATGAATGGAAGTTCTCCGACCACCATTTGCCCCAACCCAGACTTTGAGGAGCCTAACTCAGCAGGTGGCTTCTGCATGACAAGTGGCAGAGGTGCCAATTTGGCGCATGCCCTTGTCAGATTCTGAATCCACACTTTCCCGGCTTCAGTAGGCTGGAAGCGCTTTGATTGGCAGGTAGGAATATTCCCATGCTCAGATTGGCTGTAATATTTCATGAATGAACTCTGAAATACTATACTATGTAGCCAATCCGGAGATCAGATTCTAAGTGCTAGAACAGCAGCGGCAAATTTGAATCTACTAAAAGATGCTCAAGTAGAAATAGCAGCGAGCTAGCATCAGAAATTCCAGGTCGAGAAATTTTCCAAGTCCCACTTTTTGTGGCCAGTTTCTGAGAATTGAACGTAGCGGTCGCGGCTTGGATTTCAAGCCAAAAATAGTTCCAGGATGTTTGAAGCTAAGTCGCGATCAAGTTATGTCAGGTCCCCCGGAGCAGATAAAGGGGTGGCATCAAGAACGTCATGCCGATTTGAGTTCCAGGACATTTTGGAACACCCGGTTAACCAAAGACTCATATTCTATTTAAGATAGGAAAGTCTAGTTTTCAGCCCCAGATCCCCAGTAAGTGTGTCTTTCTTATGTATTTTGTGTTCCGTTGTGTGTATGCCTATTTTAAGGAGTGGCTCAGTGAGTAACAACACTGACTGGACTGAGTTTGAAGCAGGGGCACCTGGTTCAATTCCCGATGTCGTCTCCTTGTGACCTTGGGCAAGTCACTTTATCGCCCTGTGCCTCAGGCATCAAAACATAGATTCTAAGTTCCATGGGGCAGGGACCTGTGCTTGCAAAATTTTCTCTGTAAACGCTACGTAAAACTAGCAGCGCTATACAAGAACAGGCTATTATTATTATTATTATTATTATTATAAATGACAATTTGTTTTACTAACTTGTTTTGCTCAGTAAATGATCCCGGAAAAAGGTGTTAATTACCTGGTCTCCAGTGACACGCGTATAGTATAAGTATCTATCGTATCTGTGACAGGGTAAATAAAAGCCACCAGCTATATGCCTGGAAAACCTATGTCTAGTCTACAGTGCAGCACTGACTAGGTTAACTTCAGCTGGGAACCTCAGGACAATTAGTTGGAACCCAGCTGCTTAATCAACGTGTGTTAAAAACCCCAGGCTGTAGACACATGGGAGCTGGCTGTTGAGGAGAGAGGAGTAAGCTGCTGATAAGATTCCTGATACAAGGTCTGATTTGCAAAGTAAATCAATTGTGAACTTCTGTCCCCTGCATAGAAAAAGGGTAGCTACCTTATTTATAGACTGTCTGCTAAAGAGAAACTGTTTTGTTTGGTTTGCTGAAGAAAAAGCCATTTTCTTTTGTTTGCTGATGAAAAGCCATTTTTTCTTTTGTTTGCTGATGAAAAGCTTTGTTCACGGAGTAATAAAACAATAATGAATTTAATTTAAAATTCACTTCAAATCACAATGTTCATCACATTCACTTTTTAGATTTATTTATTTCTGTTGACATGCATAAAAATATTATTACCACAGTGTATTGCAAAGAAAATTCACGAAGCACATTTTTGCGAGCTGACAGCTGCCACTCCAAATCCTTGATTACAGGAATACCAAAAAGCCAACTTATCAGGTTGAGAAGGATCTGTACAAATGATGTAGAATTTATCAAACAATCGAAAGAACTGATGGAACGATTTGAATCTAGAGGTTATCTAAGACGTGATCTTAACAAAACCTTTCGGGAGGTGATTAATCTAGATAGATCTGTCTTACTGAGCAGAGTGAATGACAAAAAAATCTAAGCAGCCCTTACACTCTCCTTATTTTGTTACTCAACATAATAATCAATCTAAAAAAATTAGAGAAATTATTAACAAACATTGGGGGGTGTTAGCAGCAGATCCTACTTTACATTCTGTGTATGAGGAGGGACCCAAGTTGGTATTCAGCAGAGCTAAAACAATCGCTAATCATGTATCGGGCAGTTTATTTTCTTCGGTAAATGCTCCGGTTATGAAATTACCTAAGGGCAATTATGCATGCTCTAAATGCAAAATTTGCAAACATATGGATAGTAAAAAAAAATTATTTTCCCACAAAACTGGTAGAAGATACTACATGAATTCATTTATCAATTGTGACACCACTTATGTGGTTTACTTGTTAAATTGCGGTTGTGGGAAACAATACATAGGGAGGACCATTAGAAATCTAAAAGTTCGTATACTAGAACATTTAAGACTCATTATTAAAAAAGATTTAAGTCATCCTGTATCCCAACATTTTAGTCATTGCAACATGGGTGATTCAAAGAACATGTCTGTTCAGGGTATTGAACATATACCTAGTCCCATCCGAGGTGGCAACAGATTAAGTATTTTAAACAAAAGAGAACTATATTGGATATTTACCCTACAAACATGTATCCCATATGGCTTAAATTCAGATTGGGATATTGGGTCTCTTCTGTCTGATACTTGACTCTGTTCCATAAATTTTCGTTACATAAGTCATAATGTTGGAGAAATATATATGGTAATGTTATTAGGAATATGCAGCTGTATATGAAATATGCCTTTGAGATATATATAATAAATTTACATAATATTAATTTACGGTCTTTTTTCACTATCTCGTTGGGTTTGGAGCTAATTTATGTTGTATTATACTATTTGTAATTAGATCTTTTTTTATCACATGTATTTGCTCCACTAATACCCTTACAATACTATACAACTAACAATGAGGACCTTGGTTATCTGATATCTTAGGTTGTTATTCAATAATTGTTTTTAATTCATTTTTATTTGTTTTTATTGTATCCATGCATTCCCTCATTGAGAGTGTTTTTTATCATTAATAAAGTTTTTTTTGTTTTGATATGTGTTCACCACGGGTCGCATGGGGTCCTGTTGCTTAGTTACACAATGCCTTCCGACCGTCCTTGTCACGTGTTGGTCGACGGAGTGACGTCAAGCGTTTTTACATCAGGGATTAGGAAGCACTGGTTGTGGGTGTGTTTGTTTTACACACAAACCGTGACCCTCCTACCCTTGTGCGCAGTGACGTCGCGCCAGGTTACTGACTATGCGGCGTGGCTAAGAGACCAGACGGGCTTGCGTCACGGGTTAGGGGTTACGTACCCGTACCATGTGACGTGCCCGGAAGTGTCTGCAACTGGCCCATGCGATCGAGTGGTAAGTATAAATTGCACTTTGTATGTGATTGTTGTATTCACCTTGATAAAGGACTGTAGAGGTCCGAAACGCGTTGGTGTGTCTTGTAACCTTTCCTGATCCATTAAATAGCTTTCAATTGGGAACGTACTCCTGCTGGTTTCATTGCTGTTTTTACAGCTGGATAGTAGTGCTTCGTTTTTTCCTCCCTCTATTTTTGCTTGAAGATCTTCCCATAACGGATGCACATTCAACCCTGGGACACTGGATACATTTGGACTTACTGCTTATGGTGGATGAAGATTCCCAAGTGAGTTTATTCCATGCTGTCTATGCTTATTGTGTCTGCCTAAAAGGATGTTTCATCTACCGGTCACCTGCAGGTGTTATTGATATTATCCTTACTGCCTTGCTTTGTGGGATACAATTTCAACCGGGCTGCATCCTTTAAGACATTTCATTACATTATGTATTTAGGGTTGTTTTCCATTTAAATCTATATTTTTCTACAACATGGATTGTCTTGAGAGCACCACACACAATTTTTCTTAGTGTCTGCTAAAGAGAAACTGTTTTGTTTGGTTTGCTGAAGAAAAAGCCATTTTCTTTTGTTTGCTGATGAAAAGCCATTTTTTCTTTTGTTTGCTGATGAAAAGCTATTTTTGTTTTTGTGTGCTGTATATCTTTTAAGGCTAAATAAATAAGCCTTGTCAAGAAACCCACGTGTGTAGTTGCATGTACCCTGCAACAGTATCCATGTAGCATAGATTGAATTTGATTGATATGTCTTTTATCCAACCCCATCTACTACGTAATTATTTTTTAATGTTATTGTAACCTTTTATATGAAAACTGCATTCTAATGAATATTTTTGTAGCAATATTTCTGCATACATTATATAATTCTTAATGAACATGGCGATTAGTCCTGTTTTTAATTGCACAGGATTTCTTTGCGTTTTCAGTTATTTTACATTGCAAATCTTGCATGGTAATAAATAGGCCCTGAGTGTTTTGTGGAGAGAGTAGCAACAGGATAAAAGCATATAGTAAATTATAAATACACAATCTTAAAGAGCTAAAAATAAATAATCCGTAATATTATATTATATTTTACATTGTGCCAACTGGAGTTCTACTGGGAATGTGATGTCAGATTCAAAGCAGAAAACAAAATAACATCAAAGAACATTTAATGTGACTAAAATAATTTGATGTTTTTATATAGATTTTCCTAATAAGTGTGGGTCATTTAGTTTTATCTTTTGCCAAAACACATTTTCTACAACATTCTTTTTGTCTTTTTAAATTCTAACACTACTTTGGGAAAAGATAAAACAAAACAATGAAAGAATCAATAGTAAGGAATGCCAGGGGCTGATGGTGTGAATGGGTTAGCCTCTGAGAACTGAGAGCTTTATTATTGAGCTCTATGGAGCTAGCAGTAAAGAAAAAACACAATAATAAGCAGTGCCATGTCTCTGCATCCTATTTCCCTAAAGAGGTTTAGTTATTATGTAAACATGAAGAACCAAGTCTTGAGAGGCATTATTTTTCCTTTGGCTACTCCCTTTTGCATGATTTCACAGTGTATTCAAATTCTTGTATAGCCAGAGATCACAATTTCCTCTTGTCCTTGGGTTTCTTTATATGGACTGAGTGATATAAGGATAAATAAAATACTTGATTAGAAAATACTGTACTTCCACATTCAGAAACCCCTATGAAAATAAGCCTACAGTAAAATGACTCCCAAATGTGGCACCTGCTACAAATGTGTGTATACTGTGAACAATGCAGAGTTGGTCTGCTCCACCTATCATATGGTGCAATGGGGAATGGAAGACGCTGTCCATGGTGTACCTGGCAACACATCACATGAGATATGGAATTGGATGGCAGGAAAAAGTATTAGAATGTTGGAGCAGGCTGTCAGTTTGAAAGACACAGAGAAAGTCTAACTGCTGATACAGAGAAACAGAGAGACAGCTAGTGACAGTTTGAGACCAGACCCATATACTGTAACTAGGGCAAGTCTGAGAGGCACACGAGTAGACAGCTCAGGTAACACTGAGAGGGGCTAAATAGACAACCTGGCAATCACAGATGGATAGAGAAAGTGGGTTTTGAGAAGAGTCCACAGAAATAAAGATGTAGATACTTGTCGGACTGGTAAAGCACCACTGGCCTGGAGGCCTATTCCTGCAATTTCAAATATCCTTTATGTATTAAACTCACATATCTCACAAATGTTTCCCACTTTACCGGCCTGCAACGCAAACACATGAAATTTAAAAAATATAAACTTCAACGCTGTTCCGGCATTAGTATGGATCTATCTGGCTGCTACATTGGACACTGGGACTATACAAGGGACAATAGAGCAGTGCCAATATTTACTGTTTAATGTCTAAATATTGTTTTTAGTAAATAGTGGTTTAGCTAAGGGTGAGAGCTGGCAGGTTGAGGGTGCCCACGGGCTATAAAGGGCAAGAAAATATATAGATCATATGAAATAAATGGAATATCATATAATTTCATATCATATGAAATGAATGGAATATCTTATTATATTAAATGAACGGAATATCTAATCATATGAAATGAATGGAATATCATATCATATGAAATTAATGGAATATCATATCATATGAAATGAATGGAATATCACATCATACGTAATTAATGGAATATCATATCATATCAAACAAATGGAATATCATATCATATCAAATGAATGGCATATAATATATAATATGAAATGAATGGAATATTAATCATATGTAATGATGCATATATATATATATATATATAATATATACAATGAGGGTCTGCGCTTGTGTGTGGAAAACCAGAAATATAGGATATATAAAATTGAATTAACTGATTAAAAATCATAAATATATAAACATATTATTAATAAATCAATATAATGAATACTACTATAATAAATCCTGAATAGTGAAATCAATTCATATACCAAAAGTGCACTGTGAATGTCTGATATAAAAAAAAAGCTAAAACATACAATTATACAAAAAAATATGTGTGGTGCTGTGAACTTTGCCTTAATCTGCTAATTGCAGATAGTCCTCTAGAGTCCAACAAATAGATCCAATAATTGGGGAGTGACAGAAGCACTATTAGGATCAACCGGCAGCTTCTTAAAAGGGCACAACGACCTCCCTCTCCACCTGCATAGAAAAATATAAGAAAAAAAAAGCGCCAAATCCTAGTGCATTACTGTGCAAAAATCGATATATTTAATTCCCAAAAATCTCAATAAAAATGAACTCACAAACATAAAACAATTAAAAGCATTGTATGAGTAATACTCATGCTCCTAGGACCAGGAAACGCTGCTTTGCTGTTGAAGTCCCTCCGTGGCTCCACTGGAACAGATTGCTGCCTCCGTTGTTCACTGCCTGCAGGAACTGACGAATCAGGCACTCCACGATGGTCTCTCCCCCGGTGCACACCAACCAGTTGCTTTTTAGTTCCCACCGGGGACGGTTGAAGTCGCGGACCAGCGGATGACGTCACGGGAACCGTTCTTAATACCGGACCGGTAAAGATACTCAGCAGTTCAATTGCAAGCGTTGAAAAGTCCACTGCACACCTTCCCTACGCGTTTCATCTGATTAACAGACTTCTTCAGGGGATGGACTCTGGGTGTGTGGTGTCTCATATTATATACCCCCCAAGTCCAATTAGCTTAATTAGTTGAAAGGCAAAAAACACTGTGTTGGCAATCTAAATTTTAGGTGGAACAGATTAAGTACACATGTGAACACCTAATTTTGCATCCACATCACTGAATACTTGCCAGCACATAGAAATGTATATAAAATACTGATGAATACCAGTTGTACTGAAAAATAAATAAATAAAAATAATTAAAACAAACATGTAGTTGATGTCCTTGTCTATATTTTTAGTATTTATACGGACTACAAGGGTATACCTTAGGATATCGAGAGAGTATACTGTAGTTGCCACCACCTCAATATAAATGATATTTAGCAACAGTTGGGCATTTCATATGTTAAACGAAAAATTATTATTCTTATACAACAAAAGTTATTTTGTAATCAATGTCCTTATTTGTTTTGATTAAACATACTATAAGGGTATATCTCAAGACATCCTAAATGCCCCAATATATCTATTAGTAAACAGAAGAGTTAGATATTTAGTTAATACAATATAAATGTGGCTTACGGAGGGTGGATCAATTAATGAACAAGAAAGAGCACAATACTCTATTAGATATTAATTGACTTTTATCTTAGTACATTATATTTTTCTTAGTGTTATCATGGATAAAGATTAGAGGTTGAAACCATAATCCCTTATGGATGGTTCTACTCTTGATATTGTAGAATCATTTAATTAATTTATGAATATGAGTATTAGTCAGTGTCCCATAAGATAGAGGTTAAGGTATCTTTAAGTTTATGTGTATGCAACCAATTTGGACTATGAAATAGAACCAGCGTGGAAAAGAGCAGTATTTAACTCCATAGAAAATATAATATGGAGTTAGAAAGTATATTGGGAAGTTTAGACCGGGCATGTATCCTAGGTCACTTGAATCGTCAGCCCAGCAAGATTGCATGGTTCAGCTTACTCCCAACACTCCTCAGTAAGGGAAAGGGGGGTAAGGGAATGGGAGGGGGGAGAGGGGGGGGGGGGGAAGGGGGGAGGAAAAGGGGAAAATATATAAGTGAAAAAAGGGAATCTATATGTATGTGATAAATGAGTGAATTTTAATGTGGATGTGAATAAAATTCCAAAATCTACTGTAAATAACAAATATTTAATAAATGTGTCCTAGTATGGCACTATGCTATATATATATGTGTGTGCTACCAATAATATGAACCCTTAACTAAATGATTATGTGCCAACATAAATTGTTAACACCATGATGCGTGAATTAATATTAATAATCACTTATGTCTGGCGATCACGAAGGGAACATGTGAGCCATGTTCAACCCAGACCTCCGTGGTCACCAGACATGTATGGTACCTGTCCTATAGTGACGAGGAGCAAAAAGAAAAAAGAAAAACAGGAGAAAAATACGTCCCAAGACATGGACAGAGGTCAAATTAGATGACTGTGCTGACATCAATACAATCATTCAGGCCTTCTGGACTTAGTGTATTCAATTCGTAGATCCAGTATGTTTCTCTAAGATTGAGCAGTTTGTTCCTGTCTCCACTTAAAAGTGTAGAATTTATAGCCTCTACCCCCATGATTACTAGTGAGGACGGATCTTTATTGTGCTTCAATTCGTAATGTCTGGATAGGCTATGTGTTTTTAACCCATGAATTATATTACGTCGATGTTCCAGGAATCGTATACATAAGGCCCTTTTGGTTCTACCAATATACTGAAGCCCACAGGGGCATGTAATGGCATATACAATGTGAGTGGACAGACAGTTGATGTGGCCTTTTATTTGATGTACTGATCCATTTGAGTGGGATGTAACACTCTCAGTCTTTTTTAAGTGTTTGCATGTAAGGCATCTTGAGCGATTGCACAGGAAATTGCCATTTTTAACGTTCTTATTTGTTTGTACAGTATTACTGAATTTTTTTAGTCTACTGGGTGCCACGATTGATTTTATATTTCTGGCTTTCTGAAATATCACCGGTATTTTGGGTGGTAAATTTTTGCCTATGATTGGGTCATTGAGCAAAATTCCCCAGTGTTTGTTTAATATATTTTTAATTTTTTGTGAAGAACAATTGAATTGTGTTATAAATTGAGGGACAATGATCTCATTCTTGTCCCTTGTCTGCCTCTTTTTGTTTTTTCTTTTTGAAATTATATTGCCTTTTGACTGGTCTAAAAGTTCTTGTCTATCCAGTTTGCCAACTTGTTTAAAAGTTTCTAGGACCTTATGATGATTGTAACCTTTATCCACAAACTTTTTTACAAGAGCGTCCCCCTGGGCCAAGTAGTCCGAATCAAGAGAACAGTTCCTCCTGATTCTGAGAAATTGGCCCCTGGGGACGTTCTCCAACCATTTATGGTAGTGGTTGCTATTAAAATGTAGGTATGCATTTGTGGATACTTTTTTGAAAAATGTTTTTGTTGCAATTTCGTTCTTATTGTTCACCATTAATTCCAAATCCAAAAAATTGATACTGTATTTGTTTATATCAAAAGTAAACCTCAAATCCATCTGGTTGTCATTAAATGCTGTTAGAATCTCACTCAATGCTTCCTGTTCACCGTCCCAGATGAAAATCAGGTCGTCTATGAAACGACCATAGTACACCAAGCCCGCCCCCAGCCCAGCATTCCCCCACACATGAGTATCCTCCCATAGGCCCATGTATAGGTTTGCATAGCTGGGGGCAAAGCGGGTGCCCATAGCCGTCCCACAGATCTGTAGATAGTAATCATCTCCAAATAAAAAATAATTATGTTCCAGAGTGAACAGGATAGCATCTAAAATGAAATCTCTCTGTGCTTTGTTTATAAGATTGTCCTTATCCAAATAATGTGCTATTGCTGCCACTCCCTTTGTATGACCAATGCATGTATACAAAGAGGCCACATCACATGTGGCCCAAATGTAAGTGGATTTCCAAGGTATCCCTGAGATTGAGTCTATAACATGCAGCGTGTCCCTAATATGTGATCTTAACTTGACCACCATAGGTTGTAAAAAATGGTCAACATACTGGGACACGCTGGACGTCATAGACTCCACCCCAGAGACAATGGGTCTCCCTGGTGGGTTAATGATATCTTTGTGTATCTTGGGTATGTGGTAGAACACCGGTGTTCTAGGGTTTCGTTTGAATAAGAAATCAAACTCTGCCTGGGTGATGATTCCCTCATGTTTTGCCTCTAAGAGGAATATTTTGAGATCCTTTTGATAGATGTCCATTGGGTCTTTTTGTAGAGGTATATATGACTTCACATCACCTAACAGCCGATTTGCTTCTGCTATGTATGCACTCTTATCTTGAAGCACTATTCCGCCCCCTTTATCTGCCTGTCTTATTACAATTTCACTATCTTCGCTCAACTCTTTTAGAGCCTGTAGTTCGTTTTTGTGTAAATTCCTTTTATGTAATGAAGGTGTGTTTTGACAGAGGGATTCAAAGTCTTTCAGTACCAGTGTGTAAAAAGTATCAATGAATCCCCCCTTAGCTTGATAGGGAAAGAAGGTAGATTTTGGGATAAAAGGTGAATGTTTGATATTGACTATAGAAGATTCTACAGAGGTAGTATCTGCAACAGTGGAGGAAGACAATACTGGATCTTCCACATTTTCTACAATATCCAATGCAACATCATTCAGATCTGTAGTATGTTGTGTAAAAATGTCCAAATTTGGGCCACAGTTTGTATCAATGTCCGCTATGTCAGAGCCATCTGCCAAGAGTGAAGTCATGGCTTTAATGCACTCCCTCTCTTGAGAACTGAACATCTCCTCCTTCTCCTTGCCCTTCATAGTGAAAAATCTCATAAGTGTGACCTTCCTAATATATTTATTTAAATCTACAAATAAATTGAATTTTTTAGGTGAACTACTAGGTGCAAAGGAAAGACCCTTAGAGAGGAGTGCGGTATGATGTGCTGATAGTACAAAACTTGATAGGTTGAAAATACCGTGACTCTCCGGCATCAATGTCCTTAGTCTGCCTTCCTTCTTTCTTTGTTCACGCTGCCCAGATCTTCTTCCTCGCTGTCTCTTTTTCTGCGTTGTGAGGAGTGTTCCCGCGCTGTGGGATGTCTGTCCCATAGTGGGTAGGTTCTCCTTTTCTCTCTCTCTTCCTCCTTCTTCACCAACTCTAAAAAAGAAGCAGTATGTGAGGTTATTTTAGACCGAGGTGGTGTTGGATCCCTACTAGTGTGTTTGGGAATGGTCCCCCTATTCTCTCCCCCTTCTTTAGTAGCCAGATCTAAATTCTTGGGGGAATCTGTCAAAACCTCAAATCTATTCTCTATAGAACACCCCGGTGTAGTGGGTTTGTTTTCCTTCTGTTTATTCGTCCTAGGTGTATGTGTTCTAGATGTTCCTCCTGAGGTATGTTGGTAGTCCCTACTTCTTTCCCTATATTTATGTTGTTTCTTCCCTTTCTTAGGGGGATAGTGGTGTTTGGAATCATCTCGCTTAGCTCTTTTCCAATTGGTAACCTGATTAGTAGCATAATCATTGGTATCTCTCTGATATTTTGTATCCTTACGTTCCATAATATCTTTTTCATAGTTTAATACTCTCTTGTTCACCAATTGATCCAATTCCTGGAACTCTTCACTATCCACATGTGGCATTAGAATATGTTGTACGTCCTCTATTTCCTTCTCAGTGAATTTCACTCTCTCCTCTCTATATGAGATTAATAAGCGAATTAATGAGAAGGAACATTTCTCCAAAATGGAGTTCCATTTTGAGGAAAAATCCTCACTGATTTCAAATGTTGGTTTCTTTGTTACTCTTAAACCTCTAGGAATTATATTTTCATTCAGATATCTTTCCAATGAAAGTAGATCAAGCCAATGCTTCATCTCCTCCTTTGCCAATTTCTCAAGCCTAAAGAAATTGGTTTTTAAATCTATACCCTCCTCCATGGTCTCAACTATAATAGACTCAACTGGTTTGAGATAGTTTTGCCTTCTTGCTAATCTTTCCTTACTATTAGACATCATAATGAAAACTGTATTTCTGGCACCCAACCAACAGCTGCTGACCGTGGAGTTGAAAACTATTAACAATATATACAATGAGGGTCTGCGCTTGTGTGTGGAAAACCAGAAATATAGGATATATAAAATTGAATTAACTGATTAAAAATCATAAATATATAAACATATTATTAATAAATCAATATAATGAATACTACTATAATAAATCCTGAATAGTGAAATCAATTCATATACCAAAAGTGCACTGTGAATGCACCCCCTCTCCCCCCTCCCATTCCCTTACCCCCCTTTCCCTTACTGAGGAGTGTTGGGATTAAGCTGAACCATGCAATCTTGCTGGGCTGACGATTCAAGTGACCTAGGATACATGCTCCGGCGTTACACAGAGAATGCACTGCACCAAATCAATTCCTGATGAAGTCTCGTTCGAGACGAAACGCGTAGAGAGTGCTGTGGAGCCTACTGTCCAGTCTGTATATTTTATACTGACACTCATCTGCCACATCATATTTTTGCTGTGCTGCTAGCATTTTCACCAGCCATCCAGACTTTTAAGTCCCTGTTTACACTGTGAACTTTCTCCGGCTGAAACCTCACTGACGTCATCGAGCTCACGCGAGATTTGGTTCAGTGCTTTCTCTGTGTAACGCCGGAGCAAGGGGAAGGCGGCGTCCCTCGTGGTTTTCGGTCCCTGCCAGGACACAGAGGGGCTATTGCAGCAGGACACACCACGGACATCACACCGAAGTCCTTCTCATTGGGTTCCTGCGTCTGGACGGGCTGAGTTGTACTCAAAAATGCTTTTTATTCAGCTTTGTTTGTGAGTGTGTTTTTTTAATCCCTTATTCCATAAATTTATTGTTATACTATTTTACGCTATGAGTGTGCCTGTTTTTTCTGTGTTTGTGTAGATATCTTCAAGGAAGTGGTGTTCCCTTCATTCGGGCAGCAGAGACTCTTTTGGATAGCAATTGGAAAATTTTGGGATTTGTATATATTTTTATATATATATTTTTCTGGACATTTTCTTTTTTGGTGTATTTTATATGCATTTTATTGTTTTATTACATTAGTTTTTTTATTTTTATTCTTTCCACTGTGCATATTGTAGCATAGGTTTTTATTTTTATTTTTTATTTTTTAGAGGTTATATATAGTGTTAGGTTGGCGCCGATTTTTTCTTTTGTTGTGCTATATATATATATATATAAATATATAAATATATATATATATATATATATATATATATATATATATATATATATATATATAGCACAACAAAAGAAAAAATATATATATATACATACACACATATGTATTCAGAGAAATGAAAGCAGAATTGCAGCATGCATGTGCGGCAGTTTAGCAAGATTCTGGGGTTAGAAGGACAAGAACAGCAGAGAAAATGAGGGACATGTACAGTAGATCGAGAGAAGGATAGAGCAGAGTTGTAGTTCCTGACCAGGTTGTCAGAATCTGGAGGAGAGAAGTGAGGGAGGAGCACAAATTGGAATCAAGTGCTGGTATGTTAATAGACTGCAGAAATGTTAGCTGTGCCTGCTTTTAAAATCACACCTGTGGCACAACGGGGGCAAAATGGGAGATGATCCATGGGACTGCAAAAAGTAACATCCAGCTTTACGTTATACCACCGTTAGCTTGGGCAAGATATCTTGCAAACTGTGTAGGATAGCCGAAGCAGTATGCCCAGCTAACCTTCCAACGTGATGTGACTTTTCAGCAAAATTCCCAGTAGTCCAAGCAAGTCAACTATGATGGCTCTAGGGGTAAGAAGGTGATTCCCAACAATTTGAAAAGTGATTATGTACGAACTGAAGAAGCAGTTTAAATGAACTACAGCACATTGTCAAAGGTGTGAAAGACTCAAGCAATACCTTTTTACAACATCAAAGGACTTGGACTGGATTCATCGAGTGAAAAGGAAATTATGCATTGAATAGATACATTTTTTACTTTTTTAATAGAATAAACACGTTAAAAAAAAGATTTTTATTCAGTAATTTACTGTAGTTGTTGTTTTAATCTTGTTTTCATCCTTGTTTTGCAGGTTTGGCAGGCTGATGAGCATCCACACAATGTTCATTTTGCAACAATTCCAGCAATACTTTAAGGTAATGTAATTCATGCATCTTTTTATTCTATCACACAAACAAACATGGGGTAGCACAAAAGAAAGACAACATCAATCATAAATAAAATCACTCTATAAAAATATATAAACAAATACAACACTTAAGTCAAATTATGATTTGATATATAAGATATAAAGAATGATCAGAGGCTCAAATTATCATACGCAAACCATATTCTTGAAAAGGTAGGCTTGAGATGGTCAAACCATTTAGCACAAAACTGATGAAGTGGTAAAAACATAGGAGAGATAATGATGATTAATATCTCTCTTGAATTCATTTTCAATATGCTTATATAATACATATATGTAGAACAACATGACTCAATTATTCACATATTCATATTGAGTCGTACCAAATGACTTTTCCTTAGTAACCTCTTGTCATGTTCTAGCCTGCAGTACCCATGCTTATCCACTTGGACTGCTGCTCTTCTGCTAGCTCTCTCAATGTCATGTTCTAGCCTGCAGTACCCATACTTATTCAACAGGACTGCTGCTACTCTGCTAGCTCTCTCAAAGAACATTCCAGACCCTGAAACCTGACACCTCTGCAACTGTGTTCTACCTCTCAGCCTGCCTATATAAGGCTTGGTCCCCACTGGCTGCTGCAGTGCCAGCAATGTCAGGCGCTGCGTGCACAAGAGCCGTCCCTCAACGGGGCCAAGCTCGCTGCAAGGGGTGGCCGCTGTGCTGCACAGCAAGTTTTTCTTGCAGACCCGAAAATTCAGATTAACACTGGCGACGGAGAGCTAGGCCACACCCCCCGGCGGTTCAGCCAATGAGGGCGAACCTGCCGGGTGACATCATGGCCGCGCCCCCATCACTCTCCCCCCTCTCTTTCCCCCTGCAGCTAATTGCAAACCAGGGAATTTGGATGCACGCGCCACCAGCCCAGAAGGTGCGCATTCAGGGGAGACAGTGGGGCCATAGCCTAAATTTCACCTTCCTGTCTGTCAGTGCCTCTTTGTACTGGTTCCTCCAGCTCCTGCTAGGTTGCTGAGTTTGCTGCTGATGCTATTGCTATTGTCCTGTTCCTGTCTCTTAGTTTCCCGAAACGCTACCTGGCTCCTGCCTCCAAACTCTGCTTGTGACCCTAACCATGCTCCCTGCTGTTCCTGCCACTGGGATCCACTCGAGCCATAGATCTTTCCTTGACAGAATAAACAGGCCCTTCCATGGATTCCGTCGGAACAGACCTGTCCCAGGCTCAGCATATTATTGCAACGTGCCATGGTTGGCTTCCAAGAACTTCAAGGACATGTTTACAACCGTCTTGGTCACGTAGAAGAACAAGAAACAAAGAAGTCCAGAGCAACATCCAATGTGACACTGTGTATTTTTGTCACATTGGATTTTGTTCTGGACTTCTTTGTTTCTTGTTTTATACAATTAGCCACGCCCAGTAGCACTCCTTTTGACACACACACACACACACACACACACACACACACACACACACACACACACACACACACACACACACACACACACACACACACACACACACACACACACACACACACACACACACACACACACACACATATATATATATAAAGAAAAAGCGCCCGATCCTAGTGCATTACTATGCAAAAGGTCTATTTAATTTTGCAAAAAAAGCTCATACATAGAACTCACAAACAACGAAGTAAAAACAGCAGTTTATGAGATAATACACATGCTCCGAGTGTACAGCGAGAATCCGCTCCTCTGCTCCACTGCTCTGCAGCTCTGCAACTCCACCAGGTCCGCTCTGACCCTCATGAGTCACCATCCAGCGGGAACTCACGATGACAGGCTCTACATTAACTCTTCCCCCGAGGACACACCACCAGATGACCCTGGTTCCCACCGGAGAAGTTGGGGGAAGCCGGATACAGCGGAACAGCTTGTGACATCGCACGCTTGTTGTAGGAATATGCGACAGGTCATGAGCAGCACTAGGATTTCCACAGCACACCTAGCCCTACGCGTTTCTTCAGACAGTCAGACAGACTGATTTCATCATCGCAGTCCCCTATTGTATATATACAATAGTATCTGAGAGCTTGCTGGGTATCTGTGTGTTTGTTTACTTTGTCCAGCTGGTCTGAGCTGTTTTGGAGGTTAGTGGCCTCTCCCACACAGTGTTTAAAGCTCGCCCCTCCCCACTGTCCAAGTAAGCAGGTTTTCTTTTCATGCAGCTGGTTGCGACAGGTTCAATGCCAGGACCATCCTTCCTCTAATTATAGAGGTAAATAAGGATTTTAATCAGTTAGTGTTTAGGACCATCAATATTATTTCATGCCTTGAAAGTGGCTCGCAGGCATATACGCTTTGGCCAAAGGGTTAACTAAATTACCATTTTTTCAAGATATATAGGTATTTCACTGTGTATTTTTGTCACATTGGATGTTGCTCTGGACTTTTTTTGTTTCTTTTAAGATAACATCATGGATCACCAGAATCATGTCCGGATTATCATAGAGCGTCTCCGAAAGCACAAATTGTACATCAAATTAGAAAAATTTGATTTTGAAAAGACCAGCATGCAAGTTCTCAGTTATGGCATCTCCCCTGAGGGTTTGAGTATGGACCCAGGCAAGATTCAAGCAGTGGTGGAATGGCAAATTCCTCAAAATGAAAAGGACATTCAGGAATGTGTGGCTTTTGCCAACTTCTATAGATGTTTTTTTTTAAATTTCTCTGGCATTATTGCCCCAATCACCCGACTCACATGGAAAGCATTACCCGTCAAATGGTCCCCTGAAGCGATTGCAGCATTTGAACAGTTGAATTCACTTTTCACATCTGACCCTATCCTCATTCATCCGAATCCAGCACAACCATTTGTCATGGAAATGGATGCATCCGACTCCGCTGTTGGTGCCATTCTTTCACAAAGATGCTCCTTCATCCATGTGCTTTCTACTTGTACCAAATGTCAATAGCTGAAAGAAATTATGACATCGGAAACAAGGAACTTTTGGCTATAAAAAGACGCATTCTCAGAGTGGAGATATTAATTTGAAGGGGTCAATCACCCGGGTACCGTATTTATGGTTCACTGGAACTTAGAATTCATTTGATGCGCAAACAGACAGTCTGCGCGACAAGCGAGGTGGGCTCTATTCTTCAAAAGAGATCCAAAGGAACTGGATCAGCACTACTTCCATTATAAATGTAACACATACTTGATAAGACTATATAATTCAGGTGGTGCTCCCTGGAGTCAATACATACACTGTAAACAAAGAAGAAAAGATTGTAGGTCCCATATAACAGGACCTACTAAGACTCCGAAATGGGGCACACAGGTATGAGTACAAAATTATAAACTTTATTAAACAAACAGCAGAATGAAGACAAACAGACTATAATAAAACACTAAAAACATAGTGAACCGTCTCATATGCTATAATGATACCAAAATGTATAGATAGCATGAGTAATAGTAGAGACTCCTATATATGATACATGTGTAGAGAGAAAAATAACTCTATAAGGAGTCCTAATATACTTGAAACCGCCACCAAAGTAGACCAAACTCACAGTACTTACAATGCGTCGAGAATGGGCAATTAAGAATATGTACTTTACCAAAATAGAAAGTATATCCATAAACCTTGCTAGCATGGCAACATCACTAATCCAATATAAACAGGTATATATATATACAGCTGTGCCAGCCTTTATTTTAAAGCGGCGTGCACTGAGCCGCTCTGAAAACTGCAGCCAGCCGCGCTCTGCTTTCCAACCGTTTAGAAATTTACTATTTTTTCGATCTATTTTCGATCTTTTTTCGATCGATTTTCTATCGTGCCCTAAAAATTGCATTTTAGCGCTGTCTGCAATACCAATTAGAAACTCAAGTGGGCGGTTGTGAGCTGTTGTCTTAAAAGTCTAATAGCAATTCAACCTATAACCGTACATTTCTGCAAGTCTGTGTGTGAGTGCATAGTAATTGTAAATTTGAAGATTTATATTTGTATACAGTAGTATGAGGCTCCTTAGCCATAAACATAAAAAATATGAGGACACATACTGTACTGTATACAGGATGCTAAAGGGAAAAGAAGTATAGTATTACAAAAATATAACGTCGCGTCGTGCTGGCCTGTGACTGACGAATCTAAGTTGGTTTTACCATGACCTTTTGCCTTTTGAAGTCTCCATGATCAAAGATATGGAAAAATCTGGCACCACACACCAATACCCTCCTCTAACTCTGTGTGCAGGAGCAATACGAGAAAAACACAGATCGATACATAACTTTTTCCTTATTGCACACTTCCACACATGAGCATCTGGTGAAAATTTATAAAAGTCATAATTTGAGATAAAAAATTGATAAATTTGACCAACTGTGGCCATCTTATCATCTGCTGCATTAATTGCGGACCATATTAAATAAGCGTACGTTATGTCGGGTTTTTTGCACACGTACTGCGGTGGTGTACTCATTGCAGGACAGGAGAAATCCAGTACAGTTATGTAAAAAAGACACTGTGCATTGAGTTTTTATTATGAAATGCCTAAATTGATACAGTATTGTAACTTCTTCAGTAACAAGGTCAATTCACAATGGACCACTGTGTTTTTTTTTTTTAAACACCTGCAAGTAGATGCATTACAGTAGCACATTAAAATTCATTACAATTCATGAATATTTTCCACCTGGCGGATACGCGAAGAATTGCACCCAAATAAATCCAAACCATTATAATTTAATAGATCAACTGCGGATCAGCCGCGGGTGCTGGGCGGCATGAATGCGGCATGAATACGGCATTAATGCGGGTTTACCCAATTTTTTGCGCATGGAATTCAGAAGATGCAACCACTACGTACCCGAGAAGTTTTAAAATAAAGGCTGGCGCAGCAGTACAAAGATGTAACAGCGAGCAAAAGCAATAATGGCAGCAACAAAGAATCAAGGCAGCCCCATTTAAGCAGAAATGATAGGAATCACAAATCTATCTCAACGGAATAAACATAACATGGTTGAGCGTGTGAAGAATATGTAATACTATGTAGATATAGATATGCTGTAGCTGAAGGTGTAGTGAAAATCCCCCAGAGCACAAACACTCTAAGCAGGATATATGTTACCCCTTAATGCCACCAAACACAGCAGAATCCCCTGAAGCATATCAAGGAAACAAGTAAACAAATGTGGTGTCCCGCAAGGGAAATAATCCTGTACAATGTAATATAAATATTGCCCCTCTAAACCAGCAAACACAGCGTTGTAAGCCGAGCCTTGCCGTTGAGGGGAAGTAACAGCTGCAGAGTCCCAGGGAGAAAAAAAGGGGAATAGCACAGCCAGTGCCGTTACCCTAAGTTGTAATAGCAGCGGTATTGAATCCAGATAGCACAAGCAATAATGCTGATACTTGCTGCCACACAATGCTGTCACACTGCTGCTTGTTGCGATATCAAGGTCTGGAGATGGAGGTAACGTGGGAGACAGTGAGCGAAGACACCAAACGCGGCGTTTTGCCAGGAACGGTTTTGTCAAGGGCCTGTCTAATGGTCCACAATCAGCTGATCAAGTAGGGTGGGCGGATGACGTCACTAACATCAAGAGGCGTGTATCCCAACATAGTAAAAGGTGGAGAGAATGGAGGCATTAATACAGATGAAGCGTCCGTTATCCGAACATTTCACGATTTGTAGTCCTGGGCATACCCAGGTCATGCCGCATGATTTATTCAAACTTTCCCGCATTAAGACGCGTGTTTACTAGTGTTTTTACTAGTGCTGGAGTGCATTCATGGCAGCGTTCACGGAAGAATAACGATTGAATGCCACGTGGAATACAGCAGAGTACACGAAAACGACACAGAGAAATTTTCGGATAACGGCCGCTGCATCTGAACCAGAGCATATAAAGAAGAAAGCGATGTACACCATAAAATAATACTAAGAAAAAGAGGAAACACAATAAATAAGGAATTAAAAACATCCAAAACAGACACAAAAATGTGAAAGACTGAAAACACAAAATGAAAATGAAAAATGAAAAAATGAAAAAAAGAAAAAAAAGAGAGAAAAAAAGAAGAAACAAGAACGAAACATAAGAACACACAAAAAACAAACAATAAAGAAACCAAGACAAACACAGTAACAAAAACTATAAAGAAATAAAATAGATTTAAAAACAAATATATAAAGAACAAACAAAGAATGCTAAATAACATAAAGGATAAAGTAATCTACAGAAATGATGCAAAGCTGAGATCCTCATTGAGGCCTTTAGGAAAGACTGAGTCCAAATTGAAAATCCATCCAGACTAGAGCTGCTTTGAGATTTCCTTTTCTATTACCTAAGGTAACTTTCCCTACCCCCAAGGCAATGAGGCCCCTAGTAGACCCTGCATGTTTGGAATAGAAATGCCTAGCCACACTGGTAATTTTTTTTAGCCCTAGTGAGATCCCTTCCAGCATTACATATGTTACCAGCATGCTCAAGGACCCACACCTTAAATTCTCTAGACGTCATCTCAACATAGAGTAGATGACATGGACATGATAAAGCAAAATGAGTCCTTTAGCATTACAGTTGAAGAACTTCCTTACTTCAAAAACTTGAGTACCACTACTGTTACAAAATGTTTTCTTTTTTAAAATGTCATTACAACATTTACCAAACAGGAAAGTCCCTTTAGTTTGTTTATATACACTCATAGTATTCTCAAAATGGCTGCACGTTAGCTGATCTTTCAAATTCATTGCTCTGCGTGCAGTCATCTGGACTCGTGATCCTATAACAGTAGCCAAGCTGGGTTCTCCCTGTAGTATCCCCCAGTGATGCTGGATGGTAGCTCTCAATTCATCCCATTGTGGGTTATATGTTGAGATAAATCGAACAGGTACAAGTGCACCCACAGTAGATTTTTTCGCTTTGGGAGTGAGCAAATTATCTCTTTTCTGGTGTTTCACCTTGTACATAGCCCTTGAAAAGGATCTCTTACTGTACTATACCCTCTCTCATGAAATAAAACTGTAAGCTCTTTAGCCTCATCATTGAACACTGTATTGTTAGAGCAGTTGCGCTCAAGGCGATATAATTGCCCAACAGGTATCCTTCCCTTCAACAAAACCGGATGGCAGCTGTTATAATGTAAGAGACTATTGGAGGCTGTTTCTTTTCTAAAAATATTAGTCTTCATTTTTAAATGGTTGGTGATGTTAATAGAAATGGCCAGAAATGATATTTAACTGTCCGAGATATTAGATGTTAGATGGATATTAAGTTCATTCGAATTCAATGCTTCAATGAATCCGGTATATTCAACAACGTCCCTCTCCCAAAGGAAGAGGACGTCATCTGTGTACCGGATCCAGAGTGGGGTGTGGCAAGTGTAATGAATAAGTTCATCAGTGAAAACTCTTTCCCTTTCTCACCATCCCAAAAAGAGGTTGGCATATGATGGGGCACATTTTGCCCCATCGCAGTCCCTGTGATCTGTACATAATATTTGTTGTTATACAAAAAATAATTATGGGTAAGGATGAAAGAAAGAAAAAGAATAACCAAATCACAAGTACCCTTGGTGTCAATGTTTTGCATACCAAGGAAATAGTCTGTGGCTGCAATCCCATCCTTGTGCGCTATGTTGGAGTATAATGACTCAACGTCACAAGCAACCAGGTGTTAGGATGTGCTCACCACAAACGAGACGGGACCACGGTGCTGAGGTGGGAAGGTAGGAACACCACCCACAGCCACGAGGACACGTCTTGAAAGTAGATTGGTCGGGGATTCCGGATCGGGGCAGGAGAGGTACGGTTGGTAGAGAGTGCCGTTTGCCAAATCCAAGGTTAGAGAGAAGGACGTTGTCGTTTACCGTAAGCCAGGATCGGGATGCCAGAGATGCGGAGAGTCGAGTAGCCGTGTGCCGAGTTCGGGATGCCAGAGGTACAGGAAGACGTAGCGGAAGCCGGTTTGGTACACGAGGAGGTCTGTAAAAATAGAACTAGGGAGGCAGAGAATGGTAAAGACAACTGGAACTATGCTCAGCCAAAGAACCAGTGATTTTGGCAGGTATATAAAGGAGTGAGGGTCCAATAGGATTGCAGCCATAAGGGGGTGTGTAGAAGGAGCCAGCTGCAGCAGGGATAGGTCCCTTATGAGTTCCAGGAGATGAGGAATAAAGGGCAGCAATCTGGCTGCATTCAATAGCAGCAACAGTTTTGTTCACTGTACCTTTAAGAGGCGGTTGCGCCTCCGTGAGGCCGCGCCTCCGTGTAGCAGCGCCTGCGGCTGCGTGTGCGGCCCCGCGCCCTGATCCGAGGGCAGAAGAGACAGAAGAACATGCGCGCGCGCGCACTATGCAGGAACTCGCGCGCCTCTCTCCGGCATCCCTGCGAGCCATGAGGGTGTCAGGCGAGGCAGCAGGTAAGTGGGAGACACGCCGTGAACGGCGTGTCTCCATAATCCTTACAGTACCCCCCCCTTCAGGGGCGACCTCCGGGCGACCATGATAAGGCTTGGAAGGGTTTTTGCGATGAAAAGCCCGTAGAAGCTGAGGTGCGTGAAGATCCCGGTGAGGAATCCATGAACGTTCCTCTGGACCGAACCCCCTCCAGTGAACCAGGTATTGTACTCCTCCTCTGGAAATTCTTGAATCCAGGACAAACTGGACCTCGTACTCCTGTTGACCCGAAATCATAATCGGAGGTGGAGAAGAAGTTTTCTTGGAAAAGCGAGGGCTGCGAAACACTGGTTTGAGTAAAGATACATGAAAAACTGGTGGAATCTTCATAGAAGGTGGAAGGCGTAGTTCGTAAGCCACAGGGTTAATCCTCCTAACCACGGGAAAGGGACCGAGGAACTTGGGAGCAAGCTTCATGGTAGGAACCTTCAACCGGATATTCCTAGATGAAAGCCACACCGTGTCCCCTGGAACGAACTCCGGCACTTGTCGTCGAAGGCGATCTGCTTGGAGTTTCTGTCTCCCTGTAGCTACCTTCAAGTTCTCCTGTATCTTAGACCACAAAACCTTCAGGTGAGAGACGTGTTTGTCCACTGCTGGCACCCCTGATGGTAGTGAAGAGAAGGGTAACCGGGAAGGATGGAATCCATAATTTATAAAAAACGGAGATTCTTGGGTAGAGTCGTTGCGGAGAGAGTTCAAGGCAAACTCGGCCCAAGGAAGTAGATCCACCCAGTCCTCCTGTGTATCCGTGATGAAACATCGGAGATATTGTTCTAAGCTTTGATTGACTCTCTCCGTTTGCCCATTGGTCTGTGGATGGTATCCTGAGGAGAACTGAAGAGCGATCCCCAACCTTTTGGAAAAGGCACGCCAAAATCTTGACACGAATTGCGAGCCCCGGTCAGAGACAATGGTAGAAGGGACTCCGTGAAGGCGAAAAATCTCCTGAATAAACACATCTGCCAGCCTGGGGGAATTTGGAAGACCCCTCAAAGGAACAAGGTGCGTCTGTTTGGAAAAACGATCGATGACCACTAAAATAGTATTCTTCCCTTTGGACTCTGGAAGTTCCACAATGAAATCCATAGAGATATGACTCCAGGGACGATCTGGAATGGGTAATGGAAGGAGTAGCCCAGCGGGTCTGACACGAGGTACCTTGTTACGAGCACAAATGCTACATGCTTTGACAAACTCCTCTACGTCTTTAGCCCTCTCTGGCCACCAGAAGGTACGTTGAACCAGATCGTTGGTCTTCCGTATCCCTGGGTGTCCTGCCGATTTAGACGAATGACACCACTCCAGGACCTTCTTGCGGTGTTGAGGTGCCGTGTAGAGTCTTCCCTCCGGAACCTTGAGTCCCCTCGGAGTCTGTGACTGTTCCGACTGAATTTTGCTCATGACCTCAAAGGAGTTGGCAGACAGGATACAACTAGAGGGGATAATAGACTCAAGCTGTTCCTCGGACCTGTCATCCGCAAGAAATTGTCGAGATAGAGCGTCCGACTTTAGGTTCTTGGAGCCAGGAATAAAAGAAATAAGAAAATTAAATCGTGAAAAAAACAAAGCCCAGCGGGCTTGTCGAGCATTCAACCGACGTGCCCCCTCCAGGTAAAGGAGGTTCTTATGGTCCGTAAGGATGGTAATGGGTGTCTCAGTACCCTCTAAGAAATGTCTCCACTCATCCAACGCCAATTTGATCGCCAAAAGCTCCCTATTTCCGACATCATAATTCTGTTCGGCGGAAGAGAATTTCTTAGAAAAAAAAGCACAGGGATGCAGTCTGGCTAACGGAGAAGTTCTCTGGGACAGAACAGCCCCAGCCCCAATGTCCGAAGCATCTACCTCCAAGGTGAACGGGAGTCCAGGATCTGGTGGGTGAGGATGGGAGCAGACACAAAAGCCTTCTTGAGACTCTCAAACGCTTCTTTAGCGGTCACTGACCATGATGACGGATCTGCCCCTTTCTTAGTGAGGGCGGTTATGGAGGATACGGTATCAGAAAAATTGCGGATGAACCGTCGATAATACTGTAATTCGCAAAACCTAAAAAGCGTTGCACGGCTTTGAGAGTAGTCGGAAGAGGCCACTCCAAGATAGCTTTAAGTTTCTCCGGATCCATTTTGAAACCGGAATCCGAGATAACGTAACCCAAGAACGCCACGGATTTAAGGTGGAACTGACACTTCTCCAATTTCGCAAAAAGATGGTTCTCCCGCAAACGTAATAGTACTTGTAGAACGTGTTTAATATGATCTTGAGCGGTCTTAGAAAAGATGAGGATGTCATCTAAATAAACAATAAGAAAAGTGTTGAGAATGTCCTGAAAGATCTCGTTGACAAAATCCTGGAAAACTGCTGGTGCATTGCACAACCCGAAAGGCATAACAAGATACTCGTAGTGGCCGTCATGGGTGTTGAAAGCAGTCTTCCACTCGTCCCCCTCTCGTATCCTTACTAAATTGTAGGCACCTCTCAGATCCAATTTAGAAAAGATGGTTGCTCCCTGGAGGCGGTCGAATAATTCTGGAATCAAAGGCAGGGGGTAGCGATTTTTGCGGGTGATATTATTCAAACCCCGATAGTCTATGCATGGACGGAGAGATCCGTCCTTCTTCTTGACAAAGAAGAAACCTGCTCCGACCGGGGAGGAAGACTTTCTGATGAAACCCCTCTCCAAGTTCTCGGCAATGTAGGTGTTCATAGCCTTTGTCTCTGGGAGAGAGAGAGGATAGGATCTTCCCCTGGGAAGAGGTGCGCCAGGAAGTAAGTCAATGGGACAATCAAACGGACGGTGCGGCGGTAGTACCTCAGAACGTGCTTTGTCAAATACGTCACGGAAATCCCAGTACACAGAAGGTAAGGAGTTGATCTTCTCGGATATGGAAGACACTCCTCCAATCCTCTGGAAAACCCTGGTACATGTCTTGGCACAAGAAGGAGCCCACTGAACCGGTTCCCGATCCGTCCAGTCGATGCGAGGATTATGAAGTTGAAGCCAGGGAAGACCCAAAATCAACTCAGCAGAGGGCGTGTGGATGACATCGAGAGTAATGATCTCTGTATGGACGTCCACGAACTGCAGTAGGAGAGGTACCGTCTGAAGCGTGATAAATGCTGGCTTTAGAGGTCGACCATCGATGGCCTCCAGACCGTCTCCTTGTTGACAAAAGGGATATTGTTCTGTCTAGCAAAAGTTTCATCAATGAAATTACCTGCAGAACCGGAATCAATGAACGCCCGTGCCCGGGTGTGGAACCCCTCTCCAGACAGCATTATAGGTAAGACTATCCTGGTGGGAAGGATGTTTTGGATGATGGAAGAAGGGGTCAGTATTCCCAATGAAACTCTCCCGGATCTCAGTGGGAGCTGGCGTTTTCCCGGTCTATGGGGACACTGGGACACGGCGTGAGTGGAATTGCCACAGTACATGCAAAGACCGGCCATGCTCCTACGTAACTTCTCAGCCGGAGATAGTCTGTTGCCCCCCAACTGCATGGGTTCAGGAATGTCCCCGGAAGAAGGTGACGGAGCCACGAAGGAGGGTGCAAGAGTTCTTGGAACCCGTAAACGATAATGAGAACGTTCGTATTTACGTTCCAGCAGGCGTTGATCCACCCGAATAGCCAGAGCGATTAAGTCCTCTAGGTTAGTAGGACGATCTCGTGCGGCGAGCTCGTCCTTTAGGGTCTCCGATAATCCTTGCCAGAACGCGGAAGATAGGGCGTCATCGTTCCAACCCGTCTCAGCAGCAAGAGTGCAAAACTCCACCGCATATACAGCAACCGAACGGTCTCCCTGGTTAATGTGGTGAAGAGCAGAAGCTGCCGTTAACTTCCGTGCTGGTGTATCAAAAACTCTTTGGAATTCCTCAACGAAGAGATCGATGTCCTGTGTGAGCGCCCCTTGTTGCTCCCAGATGGGAGAGGCCCATGCCAGTGCCTGGTCGGTGAGAAGGGAGTAGATGTAGCCAACCCAGGAGACAGAAGACACAAAGCGAGAGGGAGAGAGACGAAATTGTACAAGACATTGGTTAATGAATCCCCGACATCCTTGAGGATCCCCCGCATAATGTCTTGGTGGCGGAATACGTGGTTCCGGAGTGAACGGAGATAACGAAAAAGGATTAGGCTGTGCAGGGGGTGCCACGAGTGGAGATTGCCGAGTGAGGGTTCGGACCTGAAGAGTAAGAGAGTGGAGGCTTTGCTGTATGGTATCCATCCGTCTATCGGATTGCTCCAAATAAGTCTCTAATCTGGTAAACAGAGCAGAATGGGCATTTAAAGTCCGCTCCACCTCAGCTTGGTCCATGTTTGTTGGGCTGAGCATAATGTTAGGATGTGCTCACCACAAACGAGACGGGACCACGGTGCTGAGGTGGGAAGGTAGGAACACCACCCACAGCCACGAGGACACGTCTTGAAAGTAGATTGGTCGGGGATTCCGGATCGGGGCAGGAGAGGTACGGTTGGTAGAGAGTGCCGTTTGCCAAATCCAAGGTTAGAGAGAGGGACGTTGTCGTTTACCGTAAGCCAGGATCGGGATGCCAGAGATGCGGAGAGTCGAGTAGCCGTGTGCCGAGTTCGGGATGCCAGAGGTACAGGAAGACGTAGCGGAAGCCGGTTTGGTACACGAGGAGGTCTGTAAAAATAGAACTAGGGAGGCAGAGAATGGTAAAGACAACTGGAACTATGCTCAGCCAAAGAACCAGTGATTTTGGCAGGTATATAAAGGAGTGAGGGTCCAATAGGATTGCAGCCATAAAGGCGTGTGTAGAAGGAGCCAGCTGCAGCAGGGATAGGTCCCTTATGAGTCCCAGGAGATGAGGCATAAAGGGCAGCAATCTGGCTGCATTCAATAGCAGCAACAGTTCTGTTCACTGTACCTTTAAGAGGCGGTTGCGCCTCCGTGTGGCCGCGCCTCCGTGTAGCAGCGCCTGCGGCTGCGTGCGCGGCCCCGCGCCCTTATCCGAGGGCAGAAGAGACAGAAGAACGTGCGCGCGCGCGCACTATGCAGGAACTCGCGCGCCTCTCTCCGGCGTCCCTGCGAGCCATGAGGGTGTCAGGCGAGGCAGCAGGTAAGTGGGAGACACGCCGTGAACGGCGTGTCTCCATAATCCTTACACCAGGTAAGTGCTTTTATTGACCACAATGTCCTGGATTTTTAGATGGACGTCAGAAGTGTCTTTTACGAATGATGGAAGACTGACCACATGTGGTTGTAAGTAAGTATCATTAAAGGTACAAATGTTTTTGCACAGACCCCTCCCCCCCCCCCCAAAAAAAAACTATAGGTCGTCCGGGCGGAAATTTAAGATCTTTATGTTCCTTAGGCAGGAAGTACATTGTAGGAATTCTTGGGTGTGTAACTGTCAGGAACTTCGATTATTTGGTTGTTATAATACCACTCTCCAAGGCTCTAGTTATCAAACATCCACTTGCGTTTTCAAATTCTTTGATGGATCCAAGAAAATTCTCTTGTAGTTTACACAGATATACATCTCAGTTGGCCATGAGACAATGTTGCCCCCTTTATCAGAGGGCTTGAACACAACATCCTTAAGGCCCTTTATCTGTTTCAGACAGCTCTGTTCCACTTGTGTAAGGTTACTTTGACCCTTCAACCTTAGGCATATGCCCATGATATCTTGCTTAGCCAGCTGAAAAAAAGTTGTGATTTCTGGACTAATAGCAAATGGTGGGGTGAATATAGATTTTGGACCAAATTTAATTTTTTCAGGTGTCGATGGTAGGTCTCCATCATTTTCCTCCACCATGGAGATAATGTCTTGAATGGTATGCCAATCAAGTAGTGTAAGAGTCAGAGTCTCTAGAGTCAGAGATTGCTGATCTGAAGAGGCAACTTGCAATATTGAGGGACATTGTCAATCTTGAAAGGGAATTAGAGCTCACTAAGCAGGCCCTTGCTTCGACTAGTGGTGCAGATGGTGGCGCTGTTAGTGAGGAGCAGGTAGGTAGCTTGGTTGCCGTTAGTGAGGAGCAGGTAGGTAGCTGGGTGACAGTTAGAAGGGGAAGCAGGGACAATAGGGAGAGGCAGGTCATTTCTGAGCTGACACATCCCAATAGATTTGCCATGTTGAGTGAAGATATTGGGAATGTTGGGGCAGAAATGGCAAGGCTGGGGGAGACTAATTCCTCTAGCAGCCAGGGGAATAGTTCCTCCAGCACAGTGGGGACTCGGGATGCTCAGATACAAAGAAAGATTGTGGTGTTAGGGGACTCCATTATTAGGAAGGTAGATAGGGCAATATGTTGCTGGGACCGCATGAACCGAACATTTTGTTGTCTCCCGGGTGCTCGGGTTCGGCACATTGCAGATCGGGTAGACAGATTGTTGGGGGGAGGGGCTGGGATTGACTCGGCAGTCTTGGTACACGTTGGCACCAATGACAAAGTTAGAGAAAGATGGAGTCCTAAAAAATTATTACAGGGATATAGGCCAAAAGCTTAAGGCAAGGACCTCCAAGATAGTATTTTCTGAAATACTACCAGTGCCATGCGCTACCGCAGGGAGACAGTCAGAGATCAGGGAGGTTAATGCATGGCTAAGAAAGTGGTGCAGGAAGGAGGGGTTTCGGTTTTTGGAGCACTGGGACTCCTTTTCTGAGAGGTGTCATCTATATTTTAGGGATGGATTGCACCTCAATGAAGAGGGATCTTCTGTGCTAGGGGAGAGAATGCTAAAAAGGTTGGAGGAGATTTTAAACTAGGATGGAGGGGGGAGGGGAATGAAACAGATAATGAACTAAATGGAATAGATGGAGATACAAGGTGGTATGGAGGTAGAATGGGGGCAAGTGCAAGTTTGACAAGCAGTGAGACACCCATAGTAAATACAGATAATACTAGAAAACTTCTAAAGACTAAACCAAGTGGGAGCAGAAAGGAAGGAGCAGATAAGATAATAGTACAGGCTGAAAAAAAAGTTAAATGCATGCTTGCTAATGCAAGAAGCCTGGCAGATAAAATGGGAGAGCTTGTATTAATAGCTGCAAGGGAGCAGTATGATATCATAGGCATTACTGAAACATGGTGGGATGAAACTCATGACTGGACAGTTAATTTAGAGGGTTATTCTCTGTTTCGGAATGATCGAACAAATAGAAGGGGAGGTGGAGTATGTCTATATGTTAAACCAGTTCTAAAACCTATTATAAGGGATGATGTCTATGAAGGGAATGATGAAAATGTAGAGACCTTGTGGATAGAAATTAGCAGTGGAGGTAAATGTATAAAGAAAATGTTTGTGGGAAAATGCTATAAACCACCAAATATCTGTGAGATTGAGGAAGCTAAAATACTTTTGCAAATGGAGAAGGCATCAAAACTGGGTTATGTTTGCATAATGGGGGATTTTAATTATCCAGACATAGACTGGGGCAATGAGATTAGCGTTACAACAAAAGGAAACAGGTTTTTGGGGGTGCTAATTATATGACACAAATTATTGAGGAACCAACCAGGAGAGGGGCAGTTGTGGATTTGGTAATATCAAACAATGTAGAAGTAATAACAAATATTCAAGTCCTGGAACATTTGGGTAACAGTGATCATAACATGGTCTCATTTGAAATAAATGATCAAAAAACAGATTACGTGGGTTCAACAAAGACTTTAAACTTTAGAAAGGCAGATTTTAATAAACTGAGGTCTAATCTAGTAGTAATACAATGGGATGATGTTTCTGCAGGGAAAATGTAGAAGATAAAAATAAATGGGCGGTCTTTAAAACATTGTTAGAAAAGCACACTTATCAGTGTATACCCTTGGGTAATAAGTATAAAAGAAATAAGTCAAAACCAATGTGGCTAAATAAATAGGCAAGGGAGGAAATGGACAAGAAGAGGAAAGTGTTTAGATTCTTTAAGTCAGAAGGGACGGAGACATTGTATCAGAATTATAAGGAATGTAACAAAAATTGCAAACGGGCAATCAAATTAGCAAAAATGGATAATGAAAAAAGGATTGCAATAGAAAGTAAGGTCAACCCAAAAAAGTTCTTTAAGTACCTTAATAACAAAAAAATGAGAAAATAAAATATAGGACCCTTTCAGTGTGAGATGGGTAGGCAGATAGTTGGAGATAAGGAAAAAGCTGAGGTATTAAACAAATTCTTTGCCTCTGTGTTTACCAGGGAAGAATCCAGTTCAATAGTAGTGTCGCAGGAGGAAGCCACAACCTCCATATTAATGAACAATTGGTTAACTGAGGAAGAAGTTCATAAGCGACATGAAAAAATTAAAGTAAATAAGGCACCTCGCCCCGATGGCATACATCCAAGAGTTCTCAAGGAGTTAAGCTCAGTAATAGCAAAATCATTATATTTAATATTCAAGGACTCCATTTCCACAGGCTCAGTACCACAAGATTGGCATAAAGCAGATGTGGTGCCTACACTGGCGACACACTTTATTCGAGCTTGGCTAGTCCCACGAATTCGGGTATACCCGGGTGTATTGAGGTTTGTGACTGTTTTCTGCCCGAGTACATTGAGTTATTTTCCAAGCAGGGATTGAAGCATTTTATTCCCGCTGGCTGCAATACTGCACAGTATATATATATAAACTGCATTACAATTCATGAATTTATGCCATCTGGTAGACACGCGAAGCATTGCAGCCTATTAAATCCTAATCATTATCATTTAACAGATCAGCCGCCCATCAGCCAGGCATGAACCCAGGCTGGGAAGGCAAATGCAACGGGGCTTGTCAGAGGTGAGGAGCGGCGCATTCCAGGTATCTGCCAGGTACATACCGGGTATTTGCTCGAATAAAGTGTGTCGGTGCAGTATATTTAAAAGGGAGCTAGATCACAACCGGGAAATTACAGACCTGTAAGCCTGACTTCAATAGTAGGGAAACTACTTGAAGGTTTAATACGAGATAATATTCAGGAATACCTAATGGAAAAAAAAATTATTAGTTATAGTCAGCATGGATTTATGAAGGATAGATCTTGCCAAACTTACATTATTTGTTTCTTTGAGGAGGTAAGCAAGAATTTAGACCAGGGTAATGCAGTTGATGTGGTCTACTTAGATTTTGCAAAGGCTTTTGATACGGTTTCACGCAAGAGGTTGGTGAGTAAAATAAAGAAAATTGGACTCAGTAATAATATATACACCTGGATTGAAAACTGGTTAAAGGACAGACAACAGAGGGTTGTCATAAATGGAACTTTTTCAGGTTGGGCTAAAGTCGTGAGTGGAGTACCTCAGGGATCGGTACTGGGACCCTTGCTTTTTAACTTGTTTATTAATGACCTTGAGGTTGGGATCGAGAGCAAAGTCTCCATCTTTGCTGATGATACTAAATTGTGTAAGGTAATAGAATCAGAGCAGTATGTAATTTCTCTTCAGAAGGACTTGGAGAGACTGGAAACGTGGGCAGGTAAATGGCAGATAAGTTTTAATACAGATAAATGTAAGGTTATGTATTTGGGATGCAAGAATAAAAAGGCGACTTACAAATTAAATGGAGATATATTGGGGGAATCCTTGATGGAGAAGGATTTAGGAGTGCTTGTAGACAGCAGGCTTAGCAATAGTGCCCAATGTCATGCAGTAGCTGAAAAGGCAAGCAAGATCTTATCTTGCATCAAACAGGCAATGGATGGAAGGGAAATAAACATAATAATGCCCCTTTACAAAGCATTAGTAAGACCACACCTTGAGTATGGAGTACAATTTTGGGCACCAATCCTAAGAAAAGACATTATGGAACTAGAGAGAGTGCAGAGAAGAGCCACCAAATTAATAAAGGGGATGGACATTCTAACTTATGAGGAGAGGCTAGCTAAATTAGATTTATTTACATTAGAAAAGAGGCATCTAAGAGGGGATATGATAACTATATACAAATATATTCAGGGACAATACAAGGAGCTTTCAAAAGAACTATTCATCCCACGGGCAGTACAAAGGACTCGGGGCCATCCCTTAAGGTTGGAGGAAAGGAAATTTCCAGCAACAAAGGAGTAAGGACAGTTAAAATGTGGAATTCATTACCCATGGAGACTGTGATGGCAGATACAATAGATTTGTTCAAAAAAAGGTTGGACATCTTTTTAGATGGGAAAGGTATACAGGGATATACCAAATAAGCATACATGGGAAGGATGTTGATCCAGGGATTCATCCGATTGCCAATTCTTGGAGTCAGGAAGGAATTAATTTTTCCCCTTAATGGGGTTTTTTGTTTGCCTTCCTCTGGATCAATAAGTAAGTATAGATATAGGATAAAGTATCTGTTGTCTAAATTTAGCATAGGTTGTACTTGATGGACCTACGTCTTTTTTTAACCTCATCTACTATGTAACTACAGTATGTAACTATGTAAGATCGTCTTCTTTGGCATAATTTTTTGAAACAAATGTTTCCTACAAAAAAGGAACAGATTTTACATAAGTGAATTTGTCAAGTACAAAGGACAGGCCTCTAGACAAGACCTGCTTTTGTTGAGGAGTAAGGACATGTTGGGACAAGTTGATTACTTTTGGACCCATTATAGATACTACTGTACAACCTTAGCCCCTTCTGCTTTTTCCCTTTCTTTCTTGTTGCTGTTTGTACTCTTCTCCTTCGGGGAATATAAGCCCACCTGCCACGGTCTCTTAGTGTTCTTCCTTCCACAGCTAACACGTCTCCTTCTATGTGTACCGCTGGTCCCACCATTCCTCCATTATGTAAAAAAGTCGCTGAGGAGGAAGGAGCAGCAGATGGGGTGAAGCCCAGGCATTGGCTTCTAATACTCTCCCACTCAGTGTCTTCATCTGAAGTTTCAGCATCAGTAGTTGACACGTAAGCCTGTTGCCGAGTTCTCATTCGCTTTTCACCAGGAGTTCTCCATAGATACATGTGTTTATTAGCATAGTCTAATTAGCATCTTGTTTCCTCTATCTTTTTCTTAGTATTATTTTATGGTGTACTGTACATCACTTTCTTATTTATATGCTCTGGTATTAATGCCTCCAATCTCTCCAACTTTTACTATGTTGGGATAAACACCTCTTAATGTTAGTGATGTCATCCGCCCATCCTACTTAATCAGCTGAGTGGGGACCATTAGACATGCCCCTGACAAAGCTGTTCCTAGCAAAATGCCACTTTGGGTGTCTTTGCTCACCGTCTCCCACGCAACCTCCATCTCCAGACCTCAATATTGCGACCAGCAGCAGTGTGACAGCATTGTGTGGCAGCAAGTATCAGCATTATTGACTTTGTTACGGGACACTGTGCTTATGCTATCTGGATTCAGTACCACTGTTATTACAACTTAGGGTAACGGCACTGGCTGTGCTATTCCCCTTTTTTGTCTCCCTTGGACTATGCAGCTGCTTTTTCCCCTCTACGGCAAGGCTCGGCTTACACCGCTGTGTTTGCTGGTTTAGAGGGGCAATATTTACATCACATTACACAGTATTATTTCCCATGCGGGACCCCACCTTTGTTTACTTGTTTCCCTGATATGCTTCAGCGGATGCCGCTGTGTTTGGTGGCCTTAAGGGGTAACATATAGCCTGCTTAGAGTGTTTGTGCACTGCAGGGTTTTCACTACACTTCCAGCTATAACATATCTATATCTACATAGTATTACATATGCTTCACATGCTCTCGCATGGTATGTTTATTCCATTGGGATAGATTTGGGATCCCTTTCATCTATTCTTAATTAGGTCTGCCTTGCTTCTTTGTTGCTGCCATTATTGCTTTTGCTCGCTGTTGCATCTTTGTGTGTATATATATATATATATATATATATATATATATTTTTTTTTTACTCGCCATAACTTAACTCAGTATGGTAAACCCCATCCTTTAGCTTCTGTGCATACCCAGTTAACCAACCCCACACTGATGAGACCCATTAAGGTTGAAACAGCTGTCAGTGGGTGCCTTGGCCCTTTGGCTTAGATCAAGGCGATATGAATGCTCCTCTCGGCCTGCACAGCTATGACCAAATGCAGTACCATCCTATCTGGGGCTTCAGTAGGAAAGGTCTGTGGCAAGCATTTGGCCCTCTAGCTCATTGAGAGGTGGTGTCCAGACCCCGGACCACAGAACCCCTGAGCCTTTGGGCTAAGGGGGATGGCATTCGAACAACCAGCCCTTTGGGGCTGGGGTGCATCCGCACAACCCTCGAAAGAGGGGAGATGATGCGAACTCCCTTGCGGGCCTCGGGCCAGAGGGAGGAAGAGACGGATGTCCTGAATCCTAACGGAGGAAGGCATCAATGTCCCTGGAGACCTAGGCTTTCGGGCTGAAATCTTCAGGGAAACTGGGCACTGAGGGCGGGTCTGACTTCGGTTGGACAGTCCAAGGGCATGCTCCCTATCCACTGACGTGGACTGGGATCTGATGAGCGAGAGGGTGTACCCTCTCGGGAGGAGAAAAAAAAAAAAAGCTGTCTGTGGGTGCCTTGGCCCTTTGGCTTAGATCAAGGCGATATGAATGCTCCTCTCGGCCTGCACAGCTATGACCAAATGCAGTACCATCCTATCTGGGGCTTCAGTAGGAAAGGTCTGTGGCAAGCATTTGGCCCTCTAGCTCGTTGAGAGGTGGTGTCCAGACCCCGGACCACAGAACCCCTGAGCCTTCGGGCTAAGGGGGGATGGCATTTGAACAACCAGCCCTTCGGGGCTGGGGTGCACCCGCACAACCCTCGAAAGAGGGGAGATGATGCGAACTCCCTTGCGGGCCTCGGGCCAGAGGGAGGAAGAGACGGATGTCCTGAATCCTAGCGGAGGAAGGCATCAATGTCCCTGGAGACCTAGGCTTTCGGGCTGAAACCTTCAGGGAAACTGTGCACTGAGGGTGGGTTTGACTTCAGTTGGACAGTCCAAGGGCAAGCTCCCTATCCACTGAAGTGGACTGGGACCCGATGAGCGAGAGGGGCAACCCTCTCGGGAGGAAAAAAAATAAAAAATCTGTCTGTGGGTGGGTTTTCTGGCTATGCACCTTAACCCTAGCTGTGCTCAAAGCTGTGACCATGCAGCAAGCTTAAGCCTATAGGGAACCATGTAACAAATGGTTTTTGAAGCAAAAAGTGGCACTGTGTGCTCATTTGCATGTCATTTCCCAGAATCCCTTGCTGCAGTGGAAGTGCTGTGTGCTGGGTGATAATGGTGAAAGGCGGGGTTGCAGACCTGCCTAAGACATGCAGATGAGCATACAGTTGTATTTACATTTATTTATTTATATATATATATATATATAACAACAACCCCTGTAACCCCTAACATAATACACTTACTGTATATGCACATCAATTATACTATAGGCATGAATGTATTTTTAATAATATTGTACAGTGAGCAGGGGGTTCCCTGAGCCACAAATCAAAGCTCAAGGGACCCCCTGCTCCTGCACAATATTATTAAAATACAGAAATGCTGCTTCATTACCATAGCCGCTAAGGCAATGAAGGGTTAAGGCAGAATAGCATGTTTATTGGGGACATTTGCCCCCAATAAACATTGCAATAAACAACATACAGTACACCCCCTGTGTATTTAAAATACATAAACAACAATAAATACATTAAATACATATTTTTAATGTGTCTGTTAAGCTTCCCTGCCTTGACTGTAATCTGTGTAAAGCCCCCTCCCACTATTGTGTCTGTTAAATTTCCCTGCCTTGACTGTAATCTGTGTAAAGCCCCATCCCCCTATTGTGTCTGTTAAGCTTCCCTGCCTTGACTGTAATCTGTGTAAAGTCCCGATGTCCATACACTATAATGCAGAGCCTCGTTGCCAATGACCCACCCCGTGAGGCCTAACCACCCTCACCCACTACCCACAAGGGAGGCCTACCCACATACTGTTGCCCCCCCCTCCACCACCCCATCCTGCCCGTGGCCCCACCGCTGCTGCAAAACAGAGACAAAAATTAAAACATCCAAAGTGATGTCCCCTAACTCCTTAATCACCATAGCGGTTATTAACCGCTTCAGTCATTAAGGGGTTAACCCACCCTCACCCACCACTCGGGATGCCTACATACACTCCCACACAAACCCCCCACCCCATGAGGCCTAACCACCCTCACCCACTACTCACAAGGGAGGCCTACCCACATACCCCCCCACCCCCAGTACCCACAATAAAAACAATACAGTGACCCACAATAAACATCATTATATTTATTAAATACAGTACCCACCCCCTGTGCCCCCCCATAAATACAAGATTTATCCTTTTACAAACAGGGTTCATAACGCAGCCCCACGCGAGTCCCCAGTGGGCTGGCGGGGCATCTGAGAGACCTACAGGGTACAAGCAGCCCTTTTCAAACAGGTTCTGGAGGCCTGCTGGTGGGTCCCGCCAGCAACATGGCCCCCAGATGGTCTCCTTGGGTCACTGTGGGCCACAATTGGGTCCCCACGGTAGGCCCAAGGATGTCTGGGAGCCCTGGGTCAGACCCACAGGTGTCTGCGTTGCCTCGGGTGGTTCCCACGAGGGTCTGGGGAACACACGGGTGCTCACTACAGGTCCGCGGTGCCCCCACAGAAGTGGGACCACACAGCTTCATCCCCGCACCTATGGGTCGGCGGTGCCCCCACAGAAGTGGAACCACACAGCTTCATCCCCACAGACTACGGGTCCGCGGTGCCCCCACAGATGTGAGGCCACCGCTTCATCCCCGCATGTGTCACCCGTGGAACCACCAGCCTGATACCCGTGAGATACCCGAGGAGACCAACAGGTGGTCTCCAGAGGTCTCACACGGAACCACGGAACAAACCCTGAATGTAAAAAAAATAAACCTGGCCTATACATTCAATACATACACCCCCCCCCCAATACCTACAGTACAATAATGTGCAAAATAACTATTATCCAGATATGAATAATAGATTAATTGCCCATTATTAAAAACATTAACTAGCATATTCAAATAAATAATAAAGTGCTACTGACCTCATCAATAAGAAGTCTCCGTCGCCAGCAACCTCCTTGTCTTGCCCACACAATACAATGCCAGAACAAAGCCAATACATTGCAATTACATTCAGATATCAATTAACCCCTTAAACACCTTATCGGATAATAACCACAAAGGTAATTAAGGGGTTAAGCCACACTGGCCAGATACCCACCCTTCACCCATGAATTTGTACAGTGGCTTCCTCATGCAACTATATATATATATATATATATATATATATATATATATATATATATATATATATATATATATATATATTTACAGTGTTTGACAAACCTATACATTTGCTCGCCCCGGGCGAGTGGATTTAACCCCCGGGCGAGTAAATATTGGCCCAAGCAGCACACGTTTGGTACTAGGTGGCGAGTAGATTTTTTTGTGTGGCGAGTAGATTTTTGGGTGATTTGTCAACCACTGTATATATATATATATATATATATATATATATATATATATATATATATATATATACAGTGCTTGACAAATCACCCAAAAATCTACTCGCCGAACCAAAAAATCTACTCGCCACCTAGTCCCGCCCCAACACCGCCTCTAGTCCCGCCCCCAACCCCGCCTCCAATCCCTCCCCCAGCCCCGCATTTAAAAAAAACCATAAATGAAATAAATGTAATCAATTCCTAGTAAGAACATTCGTTTTTGACATAAGTTTATTTATTGTATTACATTATCCTACAATTAGTCCGTGTGTGTGTATATGTGTGTGTGTGTGTGTGTGTATAAATGTCGAATCTAGAAAAAAAAGCCAGATGTGAATGACTAGTTTCCTGCACCCCTTAACTAGTGCCTGGATGCCCCTGCTTCACAATATTTAAAGCAGCAATCCCACCTGGGATCTTACCTGATCCGCAGACCCTCAATGTCCAGGTACCTCATTTCCGCAATGTTATACATTGGAGGGGAGGTGTTCCCTACCTGTCTTCTGGGTTAGGGGGAGTTCCGATGTCTTCCGTGTGAAGCTTGAATCAGATTTGGAAGAAAGCAGTATAGGTTATTTCGGTGTAGTATAGGGCAGTTAAGATATACAGGGTAAATAAAATATCCAGATCCAGATTGTGAGACAGAGAAAGGGTGAGACAGAGAGAGGGTGAGACAGAGAGAGGGTGAGACAGAGAGAGGGTGAGACAGAGAGAGGGTGAGACAGAGAGAGGGTGAGACAGAGAGAGGGTGAGACAGAGAGAGGGTGAGACAGACGGAGAGAGAGGGTGAGACAGACGGAGAGAGAGAGGGTGAGACAGACGGAGAGAGAGGGTGAGACAGACGGAGAGAGACGGAGAGAGAGGGTGAGAGAGATGGAGAGAGAGGGTGAGAGAGACGGAGAGAGAGGGTGAGAGAGACGGAGAGAGAGACGGAGAGAGATGGAGAGAGAGGGTGAGAGAGACGGAGAGAGACGGAGAGAGAGGGTGAGAGAGACGGAGAGAGGGTGAGAGAGACGGAGAGAGGGTGAGAGAGACGGAGAGAGGGTGAGAGAGAGACGGAGAGAGGGTGAGAGAGAGACGGAGAGAGGGTGAGAGAGAGACGGAGAGAGGGTGAGAGAGAGACGGAGAGAGGGTGAGAGAGACGGAGAGAGGGTGAGAGAGAGACGGAGAGAGGGTGAGAGAGACGGAGAGAGGGTGAGAGAGAGTGAGGGGGAAACCGAGAGAGGGAGAAACCGAGAGAGGGAGAAACCGAGAGAGAGAGGGTGAGAGACGGAGAGAGGGTGACTGTGGGGGGATGGGGTGACTGGGTGTGGGGATGGGGTGACTAGGTGTGGGGATGGGGTGACTGGGTGTGGGGATGGGGTGACTGGGTGTGGGGATGGGGTGACGGTGTGGGGATGGGGTGACGGTGTGGGGATGGGGTGACGGTGTGGGGATGGGGTGACTGGGTGTGGGGATTGTGTGATTGGATGGGGTGACTGGGTGGGGTGATGTGGGGTGGTGGGGTGACGGGGTGTCTGACTGGGTGGGAATTACTGACTGTGACTGGGTGGGGATTACTGACTGTCTGACTGGGTGGGGATTACTGACTGTCTGACTGGGTGGGGTGACTGGGCAGGGGGCAGGGGGCAGGGGGGTGGGATGACTGACTTTTGACTGACTGGGTGGGGGGGAGTGACTGGGTGGGGGGGGAGTGACTGACTGGGTGGGGGGGGACTGACTGACTGGGTGGGGGGGTATGACTGACTGACTGGGTGGGGGGGAACTGACTGACTGGGTGGGGGGGTATGACTGACTGACTGGGTAGGGGTGGTATGACTTACTGACTGGGTGGGGGTATGACTTACTGACTGGGTGGGGTGGGGGATGACTGACTGGGTGGGGTGGGGGGATGACTGACAGACAGGGTGGGGTGGGGGGATGACTGACTGGGTGGGGTGGGGGGATGACTGACTGAGTGGGTGAGGTGGGGGGATGACTGACTGAGTGGGTGAGGTGGGGGGATGACTGACTGATTGGGGGGATGACTACCTCTGGTGTCCTACACGTGTACACACACACACACACACACACACACACACACACTCACACTCTCTCTCGTTTGGGGGGGGGGGGTCAGGGGGGAGTGGAGACAGCCACGGGGACCGAAGGGAACACCCCTGCCCCGCGCATGCAGCCACAGGAGCGGAACCGGAGGGGGGGAAATCCCCTGCTCTCATAGCCTGCCCCGCGCGAGCAGCCACAGGGACAGGAGCAGAGACCAGAGGGGAAGCGGGTTCGGGGGGGGGGGAGGAGGGACGACATTCCCCTCTATCATCTCCTGCCCCGGGGACAGGAGCGGGACCGGAGCACACGCGGGACAGGGTGGAAATCCCCCGCTGTCATCTCCTGCCCCGCGCCACAGCCACAGGGACAGGAGCGGAGATTGAGGGGGTGAGGGGGGAAGCGCGAACAGGAGACAGGGAATGAGCGCGCGAGGAGCAGCCATTACTTACCCCTGCAGAGAAGGGCTCCATTCCACGTCACGGCCAATTGGCCAATCAGCCAGGAGGATTTTTTTTGTTATTTATTTATTTTTACATTTGTGGGAGGGGGAGGGAGCGGAAAGGGAGGGGGAAGCGGAGACAGCCACGGGGACCGAGGGGAACACCCCTGCTGGCATCGGGAGCAGCCACGGGCACTGGGGGAAAGCGGGGATCGTAGGGCAACCGGGACGGGAGGGGGGGGAGACATCGCCCGCTGTCATCTCCTGCCCCACGCATGCAGCCACAGGGACAGGAGCGGAACCGGAGGGCAAGCGGGACAGGGGAGGTGGGGGAGACATCGCCCGCTGTCATCTCCTGCCCCACGCGTGCAGCCACAGGGACAGGAGCGGAACCAGAGGGCAAGCGGGACAGGGGAGGGGGGAGAAATCCCCTGCTGTCATCTCCTGCCCCGCGCGTGCAGCCACAGGGACAGGAGCGGAACCGTGGGACGGGGGGGAAATCCCCTGCTGTCATCTCCTGCCCGACAGGAGCGGAGACTGGAGGGGATGAGGGGGGAAGCGCGGGCAGGAGACAGGGAGCAGCCATTACTTACCCCTGCAGAGAAGGGCTCCATTCCGCGTCACGACCAATTGGCCAATCAGCCAGGAGGATATTTGCATTTATTTATTTATTTAAAAAATAAAAAAAATTTTGCGCAGAGCAGGGGGAAAAAGTAGCTGGCCACCGGCCAATTTCCGTTCGCGCCTGGCGAGTGGGCGACCGGGTTTGTCGAGCACTGTATATATATAGAAGCACAGATAACATTCCAAGAGACACTGTTTTTAAGTTATCCTTGCTTCATTCATTGTAACATCGCCGGAAGAAGAGATCAGTGTATCTCGAAAGCTCGCACAAATAAAAGCATTTCGTTAGCCACAGAACGGTATCATCTATTTATTTTTTGATTATTGAAGCTCGGCTAACACGGTACTGATACCTCTACATGTATATATATATATATATATATATATATATATATATATATATATATATATATATATATATATATATATATATACACAGAGAGAGATATATATATATATATATACAGTATATACACACACATGATGAACCAATATACAAATAAATGTAGAAGGGTTATCAAAACCATACTGTACTACAAATAACACTTCTCCATACAGACACACTACATTACAATGAATTTCCTTTAATAATCCTAACTGATCTTACAATCTAAATCATCAAATGCCAATGCAAGCAAAATACAAATACCTCCAAACAAGTAAACTTTTTTAACCAATTAGTAAACAAAAATCAATTAGCAATCATTATTTACGTCCCTAAACAATTGACAGTCCATCCCGAACAATGAAACAATTAACTAATTCACGCCTGGAGCAGAACAATTTAGCATGTGAAAAAATATAAGTACCAACCAGAATACAAACTTAAAAACCAAGGCTAACCCTGAACACAAGCACACAATACAATATCAACAATTACATCTATCTAATTTTAAAATACTTTAAACACACAATAAAGCATAACAGCATAGACAAATTAATTTAAAACACATCAAATCAAGCTTTTAAAACAACACCATTTCTTACCCTGTATGTATATATCTCTCTAGACATACATACATACATACATACATACAGTGGCAAGAAATGATATACCACAAAAAAAAAAATACACATGTTAAAAAAGGTTTTAAAAAAATTAACAAGTTAAATAAAATACATTTCTTTAGTTCACTTACCATTACTTGGCCCCACCGACTCCCGTTGCGCACCTTACTCACGAACCAATCCACCAGGCACAGGAACCCATAAAATAATAAACCATAAAAAATAAACATTACATTAAAAATCCAAATCAATCCACGGTTCTTCTAATTGTAATCCATCTTCATCTGTATTCTTCTTTCTTCTATCTTCTTCCGGGCGGGCTCTTCTTCCCATCTTCGGCCACGCCCTGGCCTTCTTCTTCTGTAGGAGGTCCTTCCTCCTCGGCGTCTGGCTTCAAAATGAGACGACATAGACTTTTAAAGGCCTATGACATCACATTTTCGTCATATGGTTCCCACGGCCCTGATTGGGCCGTGAAAACCATGTGTTTTGGCCGATAAAAATAAAAATGATGATGTCACTTAAAGGCAATGAAAGAACAGCCAATCAGAATGGCTTTGCTTCAATTGCCTTTAAGATGACGTCATTAAAAGAAACATGGCCGGCCTCACATGGTATGGTAGCCAATCAGAGCGTTGGAACTCCATCCCTACTCTGATTGGCTCTAGTACCATGTGACAGAGGCTTGGGGGAGAACGGATGTGACGTCATTGAAAGCTTGTCACATGTTACTAGAGCCAATCAGAGTAGGGATGAAGTTCCCACGCTCTTATTGGCTACCGTACCATGTGACAAGCTTTCAATGACATCACATCCGTTCTCCCCCAAGCCTCTGTCACATGGTATACTAGAGCCAATCAGAGTAGGGATGGAGTTCCCACGCTCTGATTGGCTACCATACCATGTGAGGACGGCCATGTTTCTTTTCATGACATCATCTTAAAGGCAATTGAAGCAAAGCCATTCTGATTGGCTGTGCTTTCATTGCCTTTAAGTGACGTCATCATTTTTATTTTTATCGGCCAAAACACATGGTTTTCACGGCCCAATAAGGGCCGTGGAAACCATATGACGAAAATGTGACATCATAGGCCTTTAAAAGCCTATCTCGTCTCATTTTGAAGCCAGACGCCGAGGAGGAAGGACCTCCGGAGAAGAAAGAAGACCAGGGCGTGGCCGAAGACAGGAAGAAGACCCCAGAAGAAGGTAAAAGAAAGAAGAATACAGATGAAGATGAAGATTGATTACAATTAGAAGACCCGTGGATTGATTTGGATTTTTAGTGTAATGTTTATTTTTTTTATGGTTTATTATTTTATGGGTTCCTGTGCCTGGTGGATTGGTTCGTGAGTAAGCTGTTCAATGGGAGTCGGTGGGCCAAGTAATGGTAAGTGAACTAAAGAAATGTATTTTATTTAACTTGTTAATTTTTTTAAAACCTTTTTAAACATGTGGTTTTTTTTTGGTGGAATATCATTTCTTGCCACTGTATGTATGTATGTATATATGTCTAGAGAGATATATACATACAGGGTAAGAAATTTTGTTATTTTAAAAGCTTGATTTGATATGTTTTAAATTAATTTGGCTATGCTGCTATGCTTCAATGTGTGTATAATGTTGTTTACAATTAGATAGATGTAATCCTTGGTATTGTATTGTGTTGTACAGGGTTTGCCTTGGTTTTAAATTTTGTATTCTGGTTGGTACTTATATTTTTTCACATGCTATATTGTTCTGCTCCAGGCTTGAATTAGTGAATTGTTTAATTGATTACTTGATTGGTTAAAATAGTTTACTTGTTTGGAGGTATTTTGGAGGTATTTGTATTTTGCTTGCAATGATATTGTTAACATTCATTTGCAGAATGTATATGGTGTATAGATTTTATGCATCATATACAGTATACAATGTAAATGCAATGTATTGATTGGAATGTGAGGTTTTTCATTGGCATTCTACATTTATTTGTTTATTGGTTCATCATGTGTGTATATATACTGTATATATATATATGTGTATAGGGATTGTTGTTATATATATATATATATTTTTATATTCATGTATTTATTTATTTATCTAGATTTATTTATTTATTGTGGGGCTGCTGTGCGTGAATTTTTTTTATTGTGGGCAGCGGGGGTGGGTGAAGGGGGTATTAGCACCAACGGTGGTTGTTTAGGGCTTGCGGGTGGTAGCGGGAGGGGTTAACCCCTTCATGACCATAGCGGTATTAACTGCTACGGTCGTGAAGGGGTTAAGTGCACCTGCAACCCCCCCGCAAGTCCTAAACTCACACCAAGGGCCAAATACCCCCTTCACCCACCCCCGCTACCCACAATAAAGCGGGCACGGTGGGTTAACCCCTTCATTGCCTTAGCGGCTATCAGCTATGGCAATGAAGCAGCATTTCTGTATTTTAATAATATTGTGCAGGAGCAGGGGGTCCCCTGAGCTTAACTGCATTGATTTGTGGCTCAGGGGACCCCCTGCTCACTGTACAATATTATTAAAAATACATTCATGCTGCTTCGTTACCATAGCACATAGCCGCAAAGGTAAGGAATGAGTGTTTATTTATATATGTGTTTTATTCATACTGTAGATGTGCAGAGGGTCTCCGGAGCTGACCCGCTTTGGTTTTAGGTCTGGGAACCCCCTGCTTCCCGAGATACAGGCCCCTTTATGGGGTGCCGGTATCCCTCTGCTTTGTTTACGTTCCACAGTCACGTGATCGGGACCTTTAAATGCAGAGGGATACCGGCACCTTATAAAGGGGGCTGTATCTCGGGAAGCAGGGGGTCCCTGAACCTGATACCAACGCGGTTCAGCTCCGGAGTCCCCCTGCACATCTACACTATGAATAAAAATGTATTTAAAATAATTTTTAATGTGTCGATGTTTGCGCAGAGAGAGCAGTGGATCTCTCTCTGCTGCAAACACATCTCGCCAGGGGACGGCCTACAGTATCATTGATGTGCATATACAGTACTTTATGTGTATGTTAGGGGTTATAGGAGTTGTTGTTATAGAGTATATATATACATACATATATATATATAACATAAATAAAGCAGTCAGCACTCTAATGTAAAGCAAAAGGCAGTTGCTAGTCCCATAGGAATCCACAAATCATACGAACCAGCCCAAAGACCAGTAAAGAGACAGCAACCAGCGAGGTGTAATCCAAAATAATCTGTATTGAATTGAACAGATACACGAAAGCCAACGTTTCGGTCTCTCAGGGAGACCTTCCTCAGGGCCGTGCGAAAGGTCTCCCTGAGAGACCGAAACGTTGGCTTTCGTGTATCTGTTCAATTCAATACAGATTATTTTGGATTACACCTCGCTGGTTGCTGTCTCTTTACTGGTCTTTGGGCTGGTTCGTATCATACATATATATATATATATACTGCATTACAATTCATGAATTTATGCCATCGGGCGGACACGCGAAGCATTGCAGCCTATTAAATCCTGAACCATTATCAATTAACACATCAACCGCGCATGAGACGGGCATGACCCGTGGCTGGGAAAGCAAAACGAACGCGGCATGCTCCGGGTGAACAGCGTCGCATTCCAGGAACAAGCCAGTGACAAACCGATGATTTGTTACAATAAAGTGTGCCGCAGCAGTATATAAATAAAGACATACATACATATTATTAATTGTCCATTCTCCACGCATTATAAGTACTGTGAGGTTGGTCTACATTGGTAGCAGTTTCAAGTATTTTAGGGCTCCTTATAGAGTTATTTTTCTGTCTACACATGTATCATATATAGGAGTCTCTACTATTACTCATATGCTATCTATACATTTTGGTATCATTATAGCATTTGGAGATGGTTCTCTATGTTTTTAGTGTTTTATTATAGTCTGTTTGTCTTCATTCGGCTGTTTGTTTAATAAAGTTTATACTTTTGTACTCATATCTGTGTACCCAATTCTGGAGTCTTACTAGGTCCTGTTCTATGGGACCTACAATCTTTTCTTCTTTGTTTACAGGGCTCTATTCTTCTCATGATTTTAGTTCCACATATCATACCACCCCGCTCCAGGAATGGAAAGGCTGATGCCTTGTCACTGTAATTGCCTAATCCTTATTCAGATAAAGAGCAAAAAGAAACTATTCTTCCAAATAAAAATTTTCTGGGCATTACGTTTTCCGCCGATCTACTCACACAAATTAAGGCAGCCTACTCAAACATCTAATTTCTTAATAAACCTCCACCAGAAGTGGAAATATTTCTATGTGATGGTCTGTGGAACTGAACGGGCCATCAATTCATCCCTAAGGAGGTAAGATTAGAGGTGCTCCAATTAATGCACGACTCCCGACCCGATGGTCACCCAGGTGTCCTCAAGACACAGGAACTGCTGTCCCGCTCTTTTTGGTGGCCTAAATTAGAACAAGATGTTAAAGGCTATGTCCTCTCCTGTGAAACCTTTGCTAGGACCAAGACTCCTCGAGCATCCCCTGTGGGCTTGCTGCAGCCTCTTCCGATTCATACTCATCCTCGGGGGTCCATATCAATGGATTTTATTGTTGACCTACCCAGATCAAGTGGACATAATACCATTTTGCTAGTAGTGGATCGACTTACAAAAATGGCATACTTCATTGCTGCACAGAATCTCCTTTCAGCAGACCAGACAATCAAATTGATCATCAATGAGATATTCCGGAAACACGGGTTTCCAGATGAAATCATATCTGATAGAGGGGTGCAATTCACTTTAAGATTTTGGAGGACTTTCTGTTTTTCTCTAGGATTTCATTTTAATTTATCGTCTGGCTATCATCGACAATCCAATCGCCAGACCAAAAGGACCAATCAGACATTGGAACAATACTTACGATGTTTTGTTTGCCATTTCAAGGAGGACTGGATTGATTTTCTACCGATAGCTGCATTTTCATACAACAACTCACATCATTCATTAACACATTCATTCTCAAATTTTGGATTTCATCCAAACTTTATTCCTCGTTTTCCATCTTCGGGTCCATTCCGGCAGTTACAGAGAAATTGAGATTCTACGAGACGTCCTAGAGACCCTCAATGAGACACTTTGTGAGGCTCAAGTAAAGTACAAAAGAGCAGCAGACCAACACTGCAGACCCTCCCCAGAATTTCACATTGGGGATAATGTCTGGCTTTCTACGAGAAATCTACGATTAAAAGTTCCAAACATTAAATTAGGACAAAAATACATCGGGCCATTTCGCATTTCAGCACTAATAAATCCAGTGTCCTTTAGATTAGAGCTTCTAGAGGCCATCAAATAGACCCTGTTTTTCAAACGTCCTTGCTGAAGCCATGCCAGGAGAATCCACTCCTCCTCCTTACCCTGTCCTGGTGGATAACGAAGAGGAATTCATTGTGGAGAGAATTGTGGACTCCAGGTTACACTGAGGGAGACTGCAGTACCTGGTCCACTGGGAGAGCTATGGCCCTGAAGAGAACCCAAAGATTTCATACATGCTCCATGGCTAGTCAGAGCTTTCCACCAGAGATATCCAGACAAGCCTAGGAAGGATTGTCTGGAGAACACTCTAGGGAGGGGGGAGTAATGTCATGTTCTAGGCTGTAGTACCAATGCTTATCCACTGGGTCTGCTGCTACTCTGCTAGCTCTCTCAAAGAACATTACAGACCCTGAAACCTGACACCTCTGCACCTGTGTTCTATCTCTCAGCCTGCCTATATAAACATCCCCTTCCTGTCTGTCAAGGCCTGTTTATACTGGTTCCTCCAACTCCTGCTAGATTCCTGTGTTTGCTACAGTTGCTATTGCTATTGTCCTGTTCCTTGTTTCCTTGTGGCCGACTTCTACTTCTGACCCCGACCATGCAACCTGCCGCCTGCCTCTGACCTCTGCTTTTGACCCTGACCATACTCCCTGCTATTCCTGCCACTGGGATACACTCTAGTCGTAGATCCACCCTTGACACCTCTGTTGGTCCATATGGAATTTGATTTTTTCTTAATCCAAAAATGATCCCAAACAAAATTGCTAGGGCAAATCTGGATATATAGATGCATATATAGTTATATCTCTATGTTTTCCTTGAAGCATTGGGGAAGAAGCACATCAAGGACATACATTCAGTGTGAACCATTCAAAAAAACAATACCTATATCTATACATTACATAGCAAAACTCCATCGGGAGTAAATGAAATGATATAACTCAATCCACTCCTAAAGGAATAAAGACAAGGGGTCCCATCTCATTTCATTTCAATTTCCATTTCCATTTTCATTTCCATCTTAGATTTTGGGAATATACGAGATTCATCTGTGGATATTATCCTGATCCCTTGGTATTTAGGATTTCCATCCAAATTTGGGGATTTATTCCTGATAGGGGTCAGGGAATCTCTCTACTGCCCATTTGGGAGATGTACCTATGCACTTCTGACATTATTTGTGTTTGTGAATGATACACACTGGATGTATGTGCTTCTTCCCCACTTATTCGCTGACCGTGATTTAAGTACAGAGTCTGCTGAAGTTGACAAGTGAGTAGAGATGGGTAATTTTTTTTGGCTTATTTCGATCTGCAGCAGAACAGCCGTTTCCTTTGTTCCGTGGATTACAGCGGATCAATCTGAAAAAGGGCGATTCATGGTTTGCGAATTTTCTTTATTATTACCAATAGACTCCACGGATTCTGCAATACATTGGCAGATTTGTAGAATCCAATCCGCAGATGATCCTACTTCTAAAAAATCCTCCACGGATTGCTGATCATGTAGTTTGGATTCTTCAAATTTGTCAAAGGATTGAATCCAATGGCAGTTTTTGATGAATCTGCCATTATTAAAACCAAGTAATAAATGAAAGGGAAAGGAAAAGATCGGGGAGAGGGAGGGGAAAGCTCGCTCTTGCTACAGTTTATAAGGTGGTGCCAGGGGTAAAGAAATATTGAGCAAAACTACACTTGCCTAAACAAGTGAAAAAGAACCCTATATACTGTAACTAGCACTCATGAGATGATGGTATAGTATATACAGAATAAAACTTAACCTTTATTGGTTTTGAAATAATAAATGGGTGAAAAATAAACACTAAAACACAAACACACAACACTAATGATTAAAACAAGTAATAAACTAACCGCCTCCAAATAAAGTAACATAAAGATTGGGGTGGAAAATAAATGGACTATTAGGGACTGGCACCTTAAAAGTGTTCAAATCCTAATATATAAGATGCCTCAGGGTGGTAATTGTATGTCGGTACAAAGGAATGTGGTATGATTATATATTGTGAATAACAATCTCACATCCTTCAACCACTCCTGATATGATTGTCACTCAAGAAAAATGTTGTAAGCAAGTTGCAAAAGAGAACAACAGGAGGTGCAATACAAAAAGGCACCTCACTGATAGACGATGATACAAAAATAGTGTTCTGGCCGGATGTATACTTAGTGCAGCCTGCTAGAGTGGATATTAAAGGCTGAATATTTGTCTAATACATTATATTCACACTCTATGCAAGAGTAACAATAACAAATAGTCCTTATAAGCAACGCAATTAAAAACAGGTAGTATCAAAATTGGGCTATAATGTAGCTAGGAATATGTGACTGGTGAATGGAAATTATAGATAAATTGTATTTATAATTGACGGTCAAAGTATCCATTCAACAGACTGGCAGTGGTAAATAAATACATCAAATTACCAGAGACTAATGAGAGCAGTATATCAAAAAAATAAAAATGCTGCTCAGTTACTCTATGGTGGCAGCAATAACTAAATAGTAGTTGTATCTTATTCGTATACATAGGAAATAGGTTGTTTTATATAATATATAGTATCAACGAATAATAAACGTAACCCTAGTCAGTATATAGTTTTTGAAGCATCATTATACTGTGGAACCAGAGATGATGTTTATCAGCTGTTTCAGGTAAAAATAGGAATAGGTATCTGCCTCGTAATATAAGCACTCGGCAGTGTACATTCTGTGGTGTTCATTAATATACCACGCCGGGTGGAGCTTAGTAGCGTGTTAGATCACTGGAGCTGAGAACTGCTTATATTACGAGGCAGATACCTATTCCTACTTTTACCTGAAAGAGCTGATAAACATCATCTCTGGTTCTTCAGTATAATGATGCTACAAACACTATATACTGACTAGGGTTACGTTTATTATTCGTTGGTACTATATATTTTATAAAACAACCTATTTCCTATGTATACGAATAAGATACAACTACTATTTAGTTATTGCTGCCACCATAGAGTAACAGAGCAGCATTATTATTTTTTGATATACTACTCTCATTAGGCTCTGGTAATTTGATGTATTTATTTACCACTGCCAGTCTGTTGAATGGATACTTTGACTGTCAATTATAAATACAATTTATCTATAATTTCCATTCACCAGTCACATATTCCTAGCTACATTGTAGCCCAATTTTGATACTACCTGTTTTTAATTGCGTTGCTTATAAGGACTATTTGTTATTGTTACTCTTGCATAGAGTGTGAATATAATGTATTAGACAAATATTCAGCCTTTAATATCCACTCTAGCAGGCTGCACTAAGTATACATCCGGCCAGAACACTATTTTTGTATCATCGTCTATCAGTGAGGTGCCTTTTTGTATTGCACCTCCTATTGTTCTCTTTTGCAACTTGCTTACAATATTTTTCTTGAGTGACAATCATATCAGGAGTGGTTGGAGAATGTGAGATTGTTATTCACAATATATAATCATACCACATTCCTTTGTACCTACATACACTTACCACCCTGAGGCATCTTATATATTAGGATTTGAACACTTTTAAGGTGCCAGTCCCTAATAGTCCATTTATTTTCCACCTCAATCTTTGTGTTACTTTATTTGGAGGCGGTTAGTTTAATACTTGTTTTAATCATTAGTATTGTGTGTTTGTGTTTTAGTGTTTATTTTTCACCCATTTATTATTTCAAAACCAATAAAGGTTAAGTTTTTTTCTGTATATACTATATCATCATCTCATGAGTGCTAGTTATATAAGGGTCTTTTTCACTTGTTTAGGCAAGTGTAGTTTTGCTCAATGATTAAAACCAACCAAATACTTTGCATATTTTACACTGAAAAATGGATTTTGGGGAAAAAATTGGGAAATGGATTTGGATGGATTCGCTCATCTCTATTAGTGAGTATTGTCATAAAAGTCTTGGAAGTGATTGTAAGTAATCTGATTGCTCTGTGTCAAGACTTATGATGCAGATAGGGCCTCAGTGGCCGGAACAGCAGGGGCCAGACAAGGAGGCATCAGGTTCATAGGCAAGGATCCAGGGCAGGTGGCAATAATCATAGTCGGGGTCTCAAGCAGGGGTCCAGGAGAGATGGCAAGGATCATAAATTGGGTAACAAGCAGAGGTCCAGGACAAGCGGCAAGAATCATGGTCAGGGTCACAGGCAGGGGTCGGCAGCAGGAAATAAACAGGAACAGAAGCAGGGGCAGGGCAAGAATAGACAGGTACAAGTCTGGTGCCAGAGAGGGCCTTTATTAAATGACAGGAATAAAATACAGGGACAGGTTCAGGTAGAGGTCAGGGAACACAAAGCAAAGGCCAGGAAAACAGGAAACAGGAAACTATAAAGACAGACAGGGACAGAAGACATGAGCACCAAGAGGAGACAGACAGAGGAAAACCCAGAGCAGACAGAAAACAGCAGCACACCTAGTGGACAGACAAAGGAACTGTGGCTGGGAGCATGATGTATAGGAAGACCCTGACAGTATGCAGTTGAGATCTTCTTTTTCTTCTTTCTTATGGATAATAATAACTATGGCATTTGATGGCAAGAATTTTGCAAGGATTTTCTGTTCTTCTTCCCCAGCTTCTTTCAAGATTTGTCATTCCATTTTCCCCATTCTTCATGGATTTTATTGCCTTTGCCACATCTTCAGGGAGAAAGGATGATACGGTACAGATGCAACCTTCAGTTTTGGCCAAGATTCTGAGGAATTCCATGAACATGTCAGGGAAAATCCTCAGCATAGTCCATAAACATTATAATGGGCCATAAAATTAACACAGTGGGGGTCCATGTGTTTAAATGGGACTCACGTTGTCTTAATCCTACCGGGCTACAAGTCTTATTCACTTTAAGGGATGATGTCACATCATTTTTAAGAAATGGAACATATCACATGGTATAGGAACCAACGGGATTGTATTTAATCCCATTGGCTGTAATACCATGTGTTATCAGTCATGTGCTTTTAAGGATGTGATCCTTTGGAAATGACTTTAGATCTTTAAAAAAAAAAAAAAAGCTGGTCACATGATTCAGACTCCAATCGGATTGGAGCTGTACCATATGACCATAAAATATGACGTCACAGGCCCTATATAAGGCCTGTTCCGTCTCATTTTAACTCAAGAAGACAACGATGCAACTTCCATTGCTGTATTTAATAAGGGGAATAGATTCAAGTAAAGAAGATGGAAGAAAAAAAGAAAAAAACTACAGAGGAAAATGGAAAAAGATGAAAGATCATACTGATCTTAGCGGAGGATGGAGGCAAATTGTAGGGGATGACTTTGCAGGTCGAGAGCTTAATGATATGCACAGATTCGGAGGGTGAAGACGTCTAAAGGTAAGATAAATATATAATGTATGTAATTGTCATTATCAGGTTTTTTTATTGTATTTTGTTGTTTTTATGTTTTGCTTGCCCGTTGACTGCTAATGTATTAATATATGCCCCTTTAGGGTACAGATACATACAGTGACCGACATTTTTTGGCAAACTCTTGTTTTGAATTGATTGTTATTTTTTCTGTTTATGTTTATTGTTTTGACTAAATGGTTATGTAAATTGATGGATTGTTTTCATTAAATTTTTTGATTGGCTAGCGGTTTTATTTCTTTAATTGTTTTGTTGGTTAGGTGTTTATTTAATTGTATTCTACAACATAATTTATTTTTTTTTGCATTTTTTGTTAGATTAATTTTATTGATGTTTAGTTGAGGCTTTTTAGTTCTTTTATTGTTATGGTGTTTAGGTGCTTGTTTATTTCTTTAATTAATGTGTATTTTTGTGCTTAATTACTTTTTTTATAGGTTAGCCATTGACTGCTATAGTGGCTTCTCATGCCTATATTATACCGGTATGATGTACCACTGTGCCAATCAATGGATAAAGGGAGGGTATAGTGGCCCTGTGGTGGGTGGTTAGGCCTCCCGGATGGGTAGCAGGGGAGGGGTTTAGCCCCTTAATTACTATAGTGGTTATTAACCACTAAGATGATTAAGGGGTTAGGGGCAATTAGATTGTATTTTTTATGGTACTCTTTCTGTCACCGGAGGACATGGACATGGAGTATGGTGATGAGGACACCTTTCATCATGGCAGGGGTAATTGCACATTTTATTTACTTTATTTATGCTGGCTGGCTAATATTTGATTTAGAATTGGCAAATTAGCTATTATCCATATATAGATAATAGGAATTGTGTGCATTACTTTACAGTATGTGTGTGTGTGGGGGGGGGAGGGGTGGGGTGTTAGGGGTAGAGGAGGTGGGTAATAGGGCTGTTGTGTTTCTTTTTGTTTATTATGGGTAGAGGGATTGGGTGAAGGGGGTAGTTGCCCCAAGGATGGATGTTTAGGCCTACCAGGTGGGTATCGGGACTGGTTAACCCCTTCATTACCACCGCGGTTTCCACTCCTCCCACAACCTTCCTGGCAGGCCTAACCACCCACCCTCAAAATAACAATATCACATAAAATACATGAATAAAAAAGATCACATAGGATCTGTAAACCCACACAGTCTATGCACAATGGTGAATTCTCAATTCAAACCCACAGAACTACAACTAGGTAAGTACAGGGTGCAGAGGATTATATTACTGCTTACATATTAAGGATACCAGATATGATCAAAGAAGATCCAAACAAAGAATCCTCCACTAAAATGCACTTTATGGGGGTCATGCACTAAGCTCCGTTAAGTCGTTTTAAGAGCGCAAAGTGCTCTTAGAACGTGACGTTGCGCTGAACACAATGCACAAAGCCACGCAAACAGGCACTTTGCGCTCTAAAACTTACTTTTTTCAGGAAATTTTTCAAAGTCCAACTTTGCTTATTCGTTACCCTGTTTGCGTTAAATTCTGCCCTTAAGCGGGATGCACTAAGCTACGTAACCTTAGCGTACACGAAAGTTGCGTTCAACAGAACACGTCAGCTCAAGGCAGACGCAAAAAAAGCTGGACTTTGAAAAATTTCTTGCTTTACATTTTTGCATGCGCAACACCCATACAACAGGCCGGCGGGTGTCCCCGGCTGACCCCGCTGGGGTCCCCAAGGGGGTCACGTGGGTGTCCCCGGCTGACCCCGCGGCCATCCCGGGGTCCCCACAGGAGTCCCGGGGAACCCGCGGGCCTGCGGTACCAATGTTGTACCTACAAAAATACTAAACATTATTTCTAACTAAATACACCCCCCTAACACATACAGTACAATAATGTGCAAAATAACTATTATCCAGATATGGATAATAGATTATTTGCCCATTATTAAACACTGCATTAACATACCTAAATAAAGTAAAAAAAATACAGTAGCCAGCTAATCCAATGAATACAAGCAGTAACAAGATCAACAATTAATTAATTAAACCATTAACCAATGAAAACAATTAATTCCTAAACCAACTCAAAATGAATAGTAACACTAACCAATCAAACCAATTAATTACTACAACATTAATGAATGTAAACATTAAAAGACAAAGAAATACATTCAAACAGTATCTGAAATAACCATAAAACGCATTAGCTAACATACACTGGCGACACACTTTATTCGAGCTCGGCTAGTCCCGCGAATTCGGGTATACTCGGGTGTATTCAGGTTTCTGATCGTTTTCTGCCAGAGTGCATCGCGTTCTTTTCCGGCAGGGATTTAAGCTTTTTATTCCGGCTTGCTGAAATACTGCAATGCCGTGAAAATACACATGGTGGCGCTTGCTAGCTGTTCTCTGTGAAGCCGTCCCCTATAATGAATTGTAATGCAGTATATACTGTATACTGTACAGTATATATATATATATATATATATATATATATATATATATATATATATATACTGTATAACAACAACCCCTATAAGCCCTAATACAGTACTGTACACATACAGTACTGTATACTGTATGCATATACATAAATGATACTACTGTATGGGCGGCGGGGGCGTGATGTGTTTGCAGCAGAGAGAGATCCGCTGCTCTCTCTCTGCGCAAACATCGGCACAATAAAACTTATTTGAAATACATTTTTATTGATAGTGTACATGTGCAGGGGGTCTCCGGAGCTGAATCGCGTTGGTTTTAGGTCTGGGGACCCCGTGCCCCCCGAGATACAGGCCCCTTTAGGGGGTGCCGGTATCCCTCTGCGTTTAAAGGCCCCGATTTCTGGCTCAGGGAACCCCCTGCTCACTGTACAATATTATTAAATTTCTCTCTCTGCTGCAAACACATCTCGCCCCCAGTATGTGCAGTAATTTACTGAACATGTACTGTAGAATAAATGCATAGTTTTATTTATTCGGGTTTATTAAACAGTATACTGTTCGGCCGGAAAACATCAGCATACTGTACAGCACAATATTATCCATCGAAATCCCCCCATTAGCCGTTTTCTTTTCTGAGGAAAAACAAAATGAAAAGTTTTAATGTACAGTAATGGTCAGCCCCCTAAAGAAGTACAGTACCCAGCCAGCCCCACCAAAATAATACGGCAACAATACAGTACTCACCATACTGTATTACTGAATTTCCCATTCAGCTTGCGCCGGCGGGCCACTGCCAGTCCAGCTTTCATCATCACCCACGTCGATAGTTTGCAGCGGGACTAGCCCACCTGTAGTCAGCAGGTGAGGCGGGAAATCGCTTAGGTACATGCAAGCTTCATCAAAACTGGCCGCGAAATCCGACTCTGTCTCAGGGTTGTCACTGACGGCGGGACCATCATTAGAAGCTGGTGCTGGTGCTGGTTCTGGTTCTGGCGCATTGCTTGGCAGGGACTGTCGCTTCTTAGTTGGTTTTAACACGACCCTTCGCCTTTTGCCGCCTCCATGATCATAGATACGGGAAAAACCCTGTGACACACACCAATACCCTCCAACAAATTGGGGCTCAATATGGTGAAAACAGGGGTCACTACATAACCTTTTCCTTATTGCACGCTTCCACAAATGAGGAGTTGGCAAAAATTTGTAAAAGTCATAGTTTTCGATAAAATACTGATAAATTTGAACAACTGTTGCCATCTTATCCTCTGTTGCATTAATAGCGGCCCATATCAAATAAGCATAACTTCTGTCAGGTTTTTGGAACACGGGCTGCATTTGAACACTCATGGCGGGTGGGTCTCTGGAGAATAGTGTAAGCGAAAATGGTCTTTGTCTTTATTTAATACAGTATGTAAAGCCTAAATTGATACATTTTTTGCAACGTCTTCCTTCAGTCTCAAGGCCAAGTTACAATAGCACACTGTGGTACAGTATCTTTTTTTAAACGAAACAACTGCAAGCCCACACATTACTGGTACGGCGCTTTACAAGTCATGAGTTTATGCCATCTGGTGGACAAGCGAAGCATTGCAGCCTAGTAAATCCTGATCATTATCATTTAACAGATCAGGCCCCCGTCAGCCAGGCATGAACCGTGGCTGGGAAGGCAAACCCAACGAAGCATGCAAGAGGTGAGCAGCGGCGGATTCCAGGTATCTGCCAGGTACAAACTGGGCATTTGCTCGAATAAAGTGTGTCGGTGCAGTAATACAACATTAACTACAAACGAACACCAATCGCAAACATTGTATTACCATTAAGCAGGGAAAAAAAAGCAATCACATCCACATAAGAAACTGACATTAAAAAAACCAACAGCAATACCAAGCGAGAAATGCCCCCCAAATATTGTCATAATAATGTATTAATATGTACCCTAAAGTGGTACAGATTAATATATTATCAGTCAATGTGCCTCCCCCAAAAATCAAAAAACACATCCTACAGTATGAAGAAACCTGTAAAAAGAGACATTTACAAACATTCAATATATTACTTACCATTAGAAGTGGTGGCCTTCCGACTCCCGGGGTAACAGGAAGCTTACGTACCTTGAAGGTCTCCAATAGCATCCGATGCCATCCGCCATGAAGATCCGGATCAGGTACCCAAATCTTCTTTTTTCTTTCTTTAATCACCTTCTTCTATCTTCATCTGTCACCATTTCTTAATCTTCTTTATCTTCTATCTTCATCTGTCAATCCAAAAAACCACATGGTAAATCCCAACCGATGTGTCTCGTCGTCTTCTTGGGCTCAAATGAGGCGTCACGGCCTTAAATAGGGCTTGTGACGTCACATTTAGCTTCAAAATGGTTAACAGCCACCTGATGGCTGTTAAAACCATGTTCCGACTTTAATTTTTTTTTTTACATGACGTCACTTAAAGGGAATGATGCCAGCCAATCAGAATGGCTGTGCTTCATTTGCCTTTAAGATGACGTGACGAAGCCGGTGTCACATGGTATTTCAGCCAATCAGATCGTGGGAACCAATTTCACACTCTGATTGGCTGAAATACAATGTGACGCCGGCCATCTTGGATTTAGTGAAGTCATCTTAAAGGCAAATGAATCACAGCCATTCTTATTGGCTGGCATCATTCCCTTTATGTGACGTCATGTAAAAAAATAAAAATAAAGTCGGAACATGGTTTTAACAGCCAATCCGGTGGCTGTTAACCATTTTGAGGCTAAATGTGACGTCACAAGCCCTATTTAAGGCCGTGATGCCTCATTTGAGCCCAAGAAGATGACGAGACAACATCGGTGGGGATTTACCATGGGGTTTTTTGGATTGACAGATGAAGATAGAAGATAAAGAAGATCAAGAAATGGTGACTGATGAAGATAGAAGAAGGTGATTAAAGAAAGAAAAAAGAAGATTTGGGTACCTGATCCGGATCTTCATGGCGAATGGCATCGGATGCTGTTGGATGCCTTCAAGGTACGTGAGCTTCCTGTTTCCCCGGGAGTCGGAGGGCCACCGCTTCTAATGGTAAGTAATATATTGAATGTTTGTAAATGTCTCTTTTTACAGGTTTCTTCATTGGATGTGTTTTCAGATTTTTGGGGGGAGGCACATTGACTGATAATATATTAATCTGTACCACTTTAGGGTACAGATTAATACATTATTATGACAATATTTGGGGGGCATTTCTGGCTTGCTATTGCTGTTGGTTTTTTTAATTTCATTTTCTTATGTGGATGTGATTGTTTGTTTTTTCCTGCTTAATGGTAATACAATGTTTGCGATTGGTGTTCGTTTGTAATTAATGTTGTATTATGTTAGCTAATGCGTTTTATGGTTATTTCAGAGATTGTTTGACTTTATTTCTTTGTATTTTAATGTTTAAATTAATTAATGTTGTAGTAATTAATTGGTTTGATTGGTTAGTGTTACTATTCATTTTGAGTTCGTTTAGTAATTAATTGGTTTGATTGGTTAATGGTTTAATTAATTCATTGTTGATTTTGTTATTGCTTGTATTCATTGGATTAGCTGGCTACTGTTTTTATTTAGTGAAGTGTGTTTTTTTGGAGTTATGTTTTATTATTGTGTATCTGGTGCATTAATGTATTGTAATTAGGGTGCCCATTGAGTGCTAGAGAGGCTTATCATGCCCATATTATTATTATATGGGTCTGATGTACCACTATACTACTTAATGGGTACAGGGTGGGTATAGTCAGTCCAGGGTGGGTGCTTAGGCCTCCCGGGTTTGTATGGGGGCAGGGTGGTTTAACCCCTTAATGACTATAGCGGTTAGTAACTGGTAAGGTGATTAAGGGGTTAGGGGCCATTAGAATGTCTTTATTATGTATACACGCTTTCTTGCAACGGAGGACAGAGGAACCTGCTGTTGTGGTACTGTAAGTATAACTGTATTTATTTACTTTATTTATGTATGCTAATGCAGTGTTTAATAATGGGCAAATAATCTATTATACATATCTGGATAATAGTAATTTTGCACATTATTGTACTGTATGTGTTAGGGCGGAGGGGGGTCGTGTATTGATGTTTGTTAAATCTTTTTTTAATATACATGTGTTTCATGGTGTAGATGTGCAGGTGGTCTCTGGAGCTGAACCGCATTGGTTTCAGGTCCGAGGACCCCCTACTTCAGGAGATACAGGCATCTTTATGGGGTGCCGGTATGCCCTGCACTTTCAAGCGTCCGCGTCACGTGACCGGGACATTGAAATTCTGCAGGGGATAACGGGGCCTGTATCTCCTGAAGTAGGGGGTCCTCGGACCTGAAACCAATGATGTTCAGTTCCGGAGACCCCCTGCCCATGTACACTATTATTAAAATGTATTTATTTAGTGTACGATCGCCTGTAACAGCCTTGCATGGAGATACAGAATCCACATGCAATTGTTAGATGCGGCTTTTTTTTCTATCAGCTAGCGTACGTGAAGTTTAAGAACGCTAGCAGGGGGGGAAAAAAGCAACACGTACGCTGTGGGTGTTTTGAGCACATACGTTAAAAAATGGGCTCAATGCCTTAGTGAATCGCGTCCCGGGCCTCACTTTTTAAAGGATGTGCTTTTTTGGAACATCAGAACGCAAACCCATTGAAACCCATTGAGCTTAGTGCATAGCCCCCTTTGTTTCCATGTGTATATAGTTTGGCGGACCGATTATCCCAGTAGTTCTACTTGCTAAATAATTGACTATCTATTGATCCAAGATCAGCTACCCAGATTAAAAATAAAAAACAATAACATTTTATTACATCTTTAAATTGTTACTCTGTGCAATTATTTACAGTGTATATTGTTTAAAAATCCGTGTTGGAGTGAAGTAGAAAGTAATGTGTTAACCAAATATATTTTTGGAGACTTGTAATTACATTAATATGTGTGTCTTCCAGTAACATATAATATGTTTCCCTACTTCAACATCTCTCAGACCCACGGAATGTATCCTTATGGAATATATGTACTGTATAGGTAGTAAATTTTCATATTCTATATGGGCTCTTATAGGCTCGTAGGCTCCAGTGACATCCCTACCCCACGGAACACGGCTTGTATCAGAATATGTCTAAATGTTCCTAGATAGACTATAAGTGTATATCGGTCCGCCATGACCTGAATTGGTCTGCCATGACCTGAATTGCTTTATCCAGCTGCAAAGTGTCACTATCCTTGCTCCACTGTCAGGCCCGCCGAGACCGGGGAGTAAGGGAATACATGTGGACCCTATATCTGTGTGGAGCCTACTGAGACTTACAATTGTTGCACAGTGCTATTTGAGTCTGTTGCAACTTGGGCTCCATATTGCAACGGTGTATAGAGATAGACTTGTGCACAATAGGGGTCAAACTGCAATTACAGATTTCTCTATACACTATAAACATTGGAAGATTGACACAATACCTAAGATATACTTAATAATCTAATATACTTATAAGTGCATACTAGGGATATATTCATCTACCTTCTATATATAGGTTTACAACTAACTCATATATGTGATGATAGCAGTTACTTGTATACTAGATAGCATGGATATTTGAATGCCGTTATGTGTGATGAACTGATTATGTTATGGGAAGTATATGAGATATAGAATACGATAATTTACTACCTATACATATATTCCACATAAGGATACTTTCCGTGAGTTTGAGAGATGTTGAAGTAGGGAAACATATTATATGTTACTGGAAGACACACATATTAATTTAATTACAAGTCTCCAAAAATATATTTGGTTAACACATTACTTTCTACTTCACTCCAACAGGGATTTTTGAACAATATACACTGTAAATAATTGCACAATTTAAAGATGTAATAACATTTTATTGTTTTTTATTTTTTAGGTAGCTGATCTTGGATCAATAGATTTTCAATTGTTTAGCAAGTAGAACTACTGGGATAATCGGTCCGCCAAACTATATACACATGGAAACATAGAGTGCATTTTAGTGGAGGATTCTTTGTTTGGATCTTCTTTGATCATATCTGGCATCAATTATTTATATCCTCATGCACCATGTTACTTACCTAAAATTAAAGAAAAGAGAAAAAACAATTATTAGGACGAGCGATTTATAAAGTTTATTTTTTTACATATGAAGGAGATCCCCCTAGTGCTAGACCACTGGGTGTCCGCAGCAGGCTGGGCTTCCGTCATCACGTTCGCTCCCCGCTGTGTGATGACGTCACCTCTACGCGTTTCACGTCATATGACGCTTCTTCAAGAGGTATGTCCTACTTGCTCCCATGGTTGCTTTTTATACTGTATCGACACAGCTCATTCTCACACTTCCCGCATGGCTGGATGCGTGTGGGAAGCGTGGAGACGCGGCATGTCCGCGCGTCACTGTGACGTCACAGTCACGTGCGCGCCCGGCTTCCCCGGCTTCCCCGGCTTCCCCGACACCCCTGAAGGTTTGAAGTGAGGTAAGCGGGGCTGCGGGGAAGCAGAGGGGCACAGCAGGAGCAGCTAGGGGGTCGGGAAGGGGGAGAAAAAGTGTGCACGAGCGGAGGGGGTGCACGGAGGAGATGCGGCGGCGCGCGGTCTAGCCCCGGCGCCAGCCGGAGTAAGCCCCGGTCAACCGGCGGCTTTTGTTAGAATAGACTGTGTTGATACTGTAGCAAGACCGACATTTCCTCAGCCTATGGGAGTACCTTACTGATAAAAAACCTTTCCAATCAATGCCAGGTGCTGTTGACGATTTCCTAGATCCTTCCACTATTACAAAGTGGGATTACATACAATCTAAACAGTTACATAAAATGACATATATACTACACATACAGTATACATCTAATGACAACATAACATATTTCCAGTGTGAATTGTATTACTCCTGCATGGAGAATACTAGTTGATCATTTATAAAATCAGATCTACAATTAACCCAGTTAGAAAAAAGAGAAGAAAAATAAATACTACACATATTCATCTAATGACACAACATATTTCCAATGTGAATTGTATTGCTCCTGAATGGAGAATACTAATGGACCATGTATAAAATCATATTTACAATCTGAATACAAATAATTTACCCAATTAAGTTAAACAGAAAAATAATAATAAATAATAATAAATAATTATAAATAATAATAATTAAAAAAAATGAATAATACATAATAAATAATAAAAAATAAAAAAGATGTATGATATAAATTCCCTTAATAAATACTCAAAATCAATAAAATTAGTAAAAAATTACATGGATGATATTTGAAATGAAAAATTCGGAAAAAATGCATGAATCCTATTTGAGGAATGGGGCAAGTGTGAGGTAACTGATGAAATCAGTAATCCGATGTTCCTTGTTTCTATGGAAACATCATGTATGTTTTTATCTTTTGACATGTATGCACACATTGCACATTTGCCACATATAAAATTCCCTTTGGGTTTCGAAAGAAAATTACCACCAGAATTGGATACTGTGGTACTTTTCTTGAGCGCACTAGGTGCCAATACGTTTTTAAGATTTTTTTGCTTTTCTAAAAGCTATTTTGGGTTTTATAGTTAAATGGTTCTGTAACCCGGGGTCCATATGGAGGACACCCCAATGTTTCTGAAATATTTTCCTTATTTTCATTTCCTGATTACAATACTCTGTAACAAATAAGGGTGTATCTCCATGTAATCTTCCCTTGCCAAATGGAACAATTTTGGCCTTGGGAATTAAAAGTTCCTCTCTAGGATAACCCCTACTTTTTTCGATTGCTGTATCAATCATATTAGGGTTGTATCCCTTATCAATAAACCGCTTGGCTATTATTTGTGATTGTTCGTCAAAATCAGATATTTGAGAGCAATTTCAACGAACTCTCAATAGCTGGCCATATGGTATTTTATTTAACCACAGGCGAGAATGATTACTTGTGTATTCTAAATTTGAAGGGACGTCCACTTTCTTAAAAAAAGTTTTAGTGGTAATTTGTTTGTCTACAATCTTCCAATTTAAATCCAAGAAGTTTTTCTCAGTATCACTATTTTCTCCGCTCAGTACAATAATATTTGTATTGCTGTTGAGATGGTTGATGAATTTATCCAGATCATGAGCAGACCCCGCCCAAATAATAAGTATATCATCGATATACCTTTTTTATATATCCGGTGGTGACTAAACTCCTTTTGACACCAAATGAATTCCAATTCCCACATCCCCATAAAAAGACCTGCATAATTTGGGGCAAAGCAGGTCCCCATGGCCATCCCAGTGGTCTTGAGATAGAATTTCCCTTGAAATAAAAAATAATTGTGATTTAAAATAAATGAAATGCTATCAATGATAAACTGTTGTTGAGAAGTGGAAAGAGTGTTTGCTTGGTGCAAAAAATATGTAACCGCTTTAATCCCCTGTGCATGGTGAATACAAGTGTATAAAGATGACACATCTAAGGTTGCCCAAAGAAATAATCCTCCCAAGTGATATCTCTAAGTGAATTGAGAACTTCAGTGCTATCTGTAAATATGATGGGAGTGAGGATGTGAGTGGTGCAAGGAAAGTGTCAACACAATGTGAAAGATTGGATGTAATAGATTATATACCAGACACAATTGGACGGCCAGGGGGATCCACCAAAGACTTATGAATCTTGGGGATGTGGTATAGAATCGGAATCCTTGGAAATGCATTATAAATGTAGCTGAATTCTTTACCCGAAAGAATGCTCTTTGCATGGGCCTTATCCAAAAGATCTTTCAGGATAATTTGATATTTCAAGGTGGGGTCTCCAATGAGGCCTACATATGAACTGTTATCATTCAAGAGCCGCAGAGCCTCTTTGATGTAATCCCTGCGATCTTGTAAAACAGTACCCCCTCCTTTGTCAGCTTGGTGTATAATTAAATCACCATTAGCATTTAGTTCTTTCAGTTTTGTTTTTCCCGAGAACCTCTACCTCTGCACCCACTGTAGGTACTCTGTTTCTCCCTCCTCTCAACCAAGGTAGTGGATCTGGTGTCTGGGAGATTAGGGGGGCCTGAGGTTTTTTCCTGGGTATTGCTCCCATTCCCCTGTGAAAATCCTTCTCCTTATGCAAGGAACTAGAAGGAATTGGGGTATTACAAGGTTCAGGTTAATTTAACACATTGTCATTTAATGTCTGAAAAGAGTTAGTAAGAGGTATTGGGTTAATGATCTCTCTCTGGGTATAATTCTGCTTTGAAGTGTTGGTATTTATACCATCATTTCTGAAAAATCCTTTCCCATAGCCATTATATCTATTGCCAGATGGATGTCTCAAATGTTTTGGGACATGAATTTTCTTACTTGTTTAATACTTTTTATGATGGCATTGAGTAAAACCATTGTTATTAGAGTGAGATGATTGCTCCCTCCTATCATGTGAAAAAAATGGGCCATTGGAATTCGGATTGGAGTGAACAGGCACATGGGAATCATCATTATTGCCATTGGAATCATTACCATCTACATCCTGCTGTTTAGCCCAATCATACTGATGATTGCCCTCATAGTCCAATTTGTCCCTATTGTACTTTTTGTTTTTGAGATTGATTTGACTAATCTCATATCCCTCAATTCTCTCCTTCAACTCCTTACCATATGGAAGGAGACGTTTTTCTGGCATTTTCAGTATTATTTGTGCCATTAATTCTGCTATTTGCAATGTAAAATTATCTATTGCAATAGTACTTTCGTCTATCAGCAGTTGTATACTGTAATATCAAAGGAACATTGATCAAAAATACTATGCCACTTGTTAATAAATTCCACTTTATCCAAGCCAAGTAGGCAATTTGAGAATCCTTAATCCTCTAGGGATTCTTTTGGCTTTTAAGGATTGTTCTAAACCAAATCTATCCCACCAGTATCTTGTATCCATTAGCATAAGTTTTTCCAATTTGTGACATAATGCATTAAGATTAAGATCTGGAATTGGGGAAAGAATAATCTCACTGTCATCCCCAAAATAAGTGCTAGCTTTGTCTCTTCTCGTGGAGATAGCATCAAAAACTGATTGAGAAGCCATAATATAATGGCTCTCACACTAAAAGATATAAATAGCCAAAAAAAACTATAATAAGTACTCAATAGAACTGGAGTAATATGGAGAGTCTAGGTGAAAAAGGGGAGGAGGGTTACAAGGTCACAGAGAACCCTATACCAGAGAAAAAAATGATATATTCAAATTTAGGAACACATACAACATAAAACACATTAAAAAACATAAAAAAACATACATCATAAACACTAATTGCATTGATTGGAAGGTTAGTAAGGACAACTTGATTAATAGGCTAATTGCCTCAAGGCTGTACAGGGGAGTATCCCAATGCAACACCATGCAATCCTTGGATAGGGAATGTCGGTTTTGCTGCAACACTAAAATGATCTAATAGTCCACAAAAAGAAATAATATGCGCAGTCCCAAGATTCCCACTGTATCCATATAAAGAGGTCTTTATCCCTCTGCTGCTCCCACTCTCCCGTGATCAGCGGGGTCAAACCGGAACATATACACAAAAAGGAAGCGCAAAAGAGAAAAGAACCATCAGTCAATATTCCAAAGCTTTATAAATTGACTCAAAATATCAATATCACATAAAATATATGAATACAAAAGATCACATAGGATTTGTAAACCCACTCAGTCTATGCAGAATGGTGAATTCTCAATTCAAACCCACAGAACTGCAACTAGGTAAGTACAGGATGCAGAGGATTATATAACTGCTTAAATATGAAGGAGAACACCCCTAGATGCATATGTGTAGTCTTTATTTTTCTTCTCTTTTTTTCTAACTGGGTTAATTGTAGATCTGATTTTATACATGGTCAACTAGTATTCTCCATGCAGGAGTAATACAATTCACACTGGAATTATGTTATGTTGTCATTAGATGTATATGTGTAGTATATATGTCATTTTATGTAACTGTTTAGATTGTATGTAATACCAGTTTATAATAGTGGTAGGATCGCTTTAATGTGTTTGATTGGTAATTTGTGTGCATCTCTGACGATCTAGCAAGTCGTCAACAGCACCGGGCATTGATTGGAAAGGTTTTTTATCAGTAAGGTATTCCCATAGGCTGAGGAAATGTCGGTCTTGCTATATAAAGCAACCATGGGAGCAAGTAGGACATACTTCCTGAAGAAGCATCATATGACGCGAAACGCGTAGAGGTGACGTCATCATGCAGCGGGGAGCGAACATGATGACGGAAGCCAAGCCTGCTATGGACACCCTGTGGTCTAGCACTAGGGGTGTTCTCCTTCATATGTAAGCAGTAATATAATCCTCTGCACCCTGTACTTACCTAGTTGTAGTTCTGTGGGTTTGAATTGAGAATTCACCATTGTGCATAGACTGTGTGGGTTTACAGATCCTATGTGATCTTTTTTATTCATGTATTTTATGTGATATTGTTATTTTGAGTCAATTTATAAAGCTTTAGAATATTGACTGATGGTTCTTTTCTCTTTTGCGCTTCCTTTTTGTGTATACTGTATGTTTCGGTTTGACCCCGCTGATCACGGGAGAGTGGGAGCAGCAGAGGGATAAAGACATCTTTATACGGATACAGAGGGAATCTTGGGACTGTGCATACTATTTCTTTTTTAGCTAACCACCCACCCTGCATCTACTAATCCCTTCATCCACCCCCTCTGCCCCCAATAAACAGGCTATTGATGTTGAACACATTCATTGCCTTAGCGGATAACCGCTAAGGTAATGAAGCTGTTTTAATTTAAAAAAATGAATACTAGTGTATATGAGCAGGGGGTTTCCCGAGCAGAACCACGTTGATTTCCAGTCCGGGAACCCCCTGCTTCCAAGATATAGGCCCCGTTATGGGGTGCCGGTATCTCCAATGCATTTAGATGACCCGCTTCAAGTGACCGGGACATTTAAATGCATAGGAGATACCGGCACCCCATAACAGGGTCTGTATCTTGGGAAGCAGGGGGTTCCCAGACCTGAAATCAATGCAGTTCTGCTCCGGAGACACCCTGCTCACATACACTAGTATTAAAAATGTTATTAAAACCCTGTGATAGCTGTCGAGATATGTGCAGGGAGAGTCAGCTCTCTATGCAGCTGGTCCAGATCGCTGCACATTGCACAGGTGAGAACTTTTGAGAGATGCAGAGATCATATCGCTGATATTTACATTTAAACCTCCCATAATGATCTTTAGGTGATAATTTCCTTTGTTAAGTTGGTTGATTTAATTGTAGAAGTCGTCCACTTCCTTGTCCGTCTGACTTGATGTTGGGGCATAGACTTAATTTAAAGCCTGTGTCTCTTTGTGAAATGAATGATGATTATGTCTGGTCTTTCCAATGAGCTTTCATACTTCACTATGTTGTTTCTCTGTCTCTTGTTAACAATGATACCAACTTCACTGAGTCTTCATTTTCTATACCTGTGTAATATAATGGGTATCTGTTTTTGAGCTCAATTTGGCCTTCATATTCTTTAAAAAGGCCAACAATATCCTATTTAATCGTTTCAAGCTGGTCTTCCAGTTTGTGCAGTAGTACTTCACTGGAGAGAGTCCGGAAGTTTATTTAGCCAGATTGAGATTTGAATGACAGCTTTTTTTTAACCTCTGTGAATTCTTAACACCATCTGCCTTTATGTCTTCTGCCTGGATGCTGTCAAGCCCAGGGACAATCCGTCCTCTTCGGCGTATTCAATATTATATACAATATACAGTATATACACATACTGTATATATTCACTAAAGAACATTTTTGGGATATTGAAATACAGTATGAATTTGCCTGTGAATGAAAATCTGAAGTCTTCATTTCACTATAAATATATCTGGTTCTGTCTTTTAATAATTAAAATATAATTTTTTTTAGGATATTCTGGAGTATTTATATGTGATTTAATTCATATCAGCAGCTAATTTGTATTTAATGCAAACTAATGGATTTGATGTAAATGTAGCATGTGGCAGTCTATTTAAAAAACAAATTATCTCTAGTTTCATTTCAGTTATTTTAATTACATTTACAACGTGTGTGTTTATGTACGTGTATGTGTCATGTTTAAAGTGCGCTTTTTAAATCCAATTTAGTTTTTAGAAAAAAAAAACCATTATTTTCTCAGCATGAACACTGATACATTTCCTAGACTAAAAGAAATCAATGATTTAAAACGAAAAAAAGTTATTTTTCTGTCGGCTTAGTAAAAAATATATCTATATAAGAGTCAATGTTTGCAACATTTTGTGTAGTACAGTAGAATGTTCATAAAGATTACAAAGCATGGAAAACATATACATTCACTTATATCAATCTCAAATTTAATAGTGCTCAGATATCATCTGCCGTGTTTCATTTAATAGTACACGGATGCGTAATTTCACCTGAGACCATGGCTCCTGGAAAATCTGTGAAGGAGTTAATCTCCCCTGACAACAGTGATCTTAATCTACATTTGAGACAACAATACAGTGCCACTTATATCAATACACTGGCGACACACTTTATTCGAGCTTGGCTAGTCCCACGAATTCGGGTATACCCGGGTGTATTGAGGTTTGTGACTGTGTTCTGCCCGAGTGCATTGAGGTATTTTCCAAGCAGGGATTGAAGCATTTTATTCCCGCTGGCTGCAATAATGCACAGTATATATATATATACTGCATTACAATTCATGAATTTATGCCATCTGGTAGACACGCGAAGCATTGCAGCCTATTAAATCCTAATCATTATCATTTAACAGATCAGCCGCCCATCAGCCAGGCATGAACCCAGGCTGGGAAGGCAAATGCAACGGGGCTTGTCAGAGGTGAGGAGTGGCGCATTCCAGGTATCTGCCAGGTACATACCGGGTATTTGCTCGAATAAAGTGTGTCGGTGCAGTACAGTAAATCTAAAAATAGATTTTTATCAACTAGGAAAAAACCTAAGCAGGGTTGAGAGGCTCATACAACATTTATTCCTTTTGGAAAAAGAGAAAATGTAAATTACTCTCCAGGTTTTTGTTTCCCTTACAGTAGTAGTAGAAATGTCCTTATTTCTCACAAGTTTTAAAACAAAATGTTCTCCAACATTTTCCAACTGAAGGAGAGAGAGTGAGAGAGAGAGACCTATTTTGCCTACCTGAATTTTTATAATAATAATAATAATAATAACTTTATTTCTTATAGTGCTTTTATTCAAATGGTACTCAAAGCTCTTCAGAATTACAGTATAGGGCATGGCACGTACAGTGGCGTCCGCTTCTAGTCTAAATCGGCTAGATCCGCGATTTTCAGATTATCCCGGTTATGTGCGGTTTTGTGTCGTTTTCGCCCGGAGTGAACTGCGTTATTTTCGCGCTCGTGATATTAGCATTTTATTCTCGCTGTCTGCAATACTGCAAAGCCGTGTAAAAACTCATGGGGTCGTTTGCGAGTTGTTGTCTTGGAAGTCTAATACCTTCGCGGTTCAACCTACGTCAGTACACAGTCTGTTTGTGCGCGCGCAGTAATTGTAAATTTGCATATTTAAAGTATACATACATTTGCAGTGCTGTGCTGCTGTACGTATGTCTCATTTGAAAATTGTTGAAACGCATAAGCGTGTACAGTACTGTAACAGTGTCACATTTCGGCAAATACAGCGCTCTCCCCTCGCTCAGGATAATTAACTGCACTGCAGGGTATTTCAGCTTCTTATCTTCTGTGCAATGCAGTACATCTCTCCCACACCATTCCTTTGAACGTGTGTCTGGTTTGAATCACATTCCTGCTTGACAGCAGGAATTTACTGCGCATGCGCCTGTAACTTTGCCCACCACAGCTTGCTTGCCTGAGTGAGTGACCAAAAATAAATTAAAAATTAAAAAAAATCTCTATTTCCCCTGGTGGTGCAACAGCCAGAAGCAGGCAGGCGAAGGCTCAGTTTCCTGGAGGGACTTCCTTTTGCGGGGCACCAGACCGGGTGGACGTCACTTCCGGTAGAAGGAGACCGCGCAACGTGTGTGCAGGAGAGGACACCATTGCTGACCCGGACGCTACCACTGGCTTATGAGGGCCTATCTCATAACTGCATATATTACCATTACACTTGTGAGTGGGCATTTGTCTGTTTTTAATGTTCCATAAACTTATTGTTATACTTTAATGCACTAGGTGTGCGCCTGTTTTTTTCTCTTTTCTTCCATATATATATATATATATATATATATATATATATATATATACAGTATACATAGTAATGTTATTTTTTTCTGCCTTTATCTTGTTCCTCATTCCGTGTACAGTACAGTAGTTCATTGAGAGAGGAGAGGTTTTGTGTACATCAATACTGCTGTTTATATACTGTACATTTTACTGTACATAACAGATTAGACTGGACACAAAACCCCACCTCCCCCCAGGCCACCCTTTTTTCCTGAAACAACAAGAAAACAAAAAATGAGTGCAGTTACAGTATGTACGTACTGTATTATGGCATTGTGTGATGTGTAGTACTACTGTAGATGGCTGGTGCTGCTGTCTCTGGAAAGAAAAAAATTGAGCAGTTAGTAGGCAGTTACTGTAGTACTGTCAAACTAGTCTATACTGGAACTCCTGTATACTGTAATTACTGTTAAATATTTTGTAACCAGATGGCTAGTGCTGCTCTCTCAGGAAATAAAACATGTGCCATACTTACCTGTATCATACTGTACTTACAATCCTATAGCACAGTACGACTTTCCTGATGCTTGCCCATTACGCGCACTGACAATGGGCAACACAGTGGCAATATGGTCTATATATTTATTGCAGCGTTCCACTGTGAGTACATCGTTCCAAAAACTCATTATGCCTTTCAACAACTCGTCCTTTTTGGACGGTTTCGCCACTTTTCGGATATGGTCCTTCAGCTGATGCCAGACCATTTCGATCGGATTGAAGTTTGGCGATCTGTCATTGGAAAAAAAGGACAACTAGTTTAAGAGATACAGTACAGTACACAGTAAAAACAGTGGGAAAAAAATGAGACACGTTTACCGCACTTACTCCACTGGCGTCTTCACCCAGTTGATACTGCGCTCAAGGATTTGCGCTGTTGACGCGGTGTGCTTCGGGTCGTTGCCCTGGTAGAAGCGGTGACCATTGGGGAACTCGCGTGTGATATATTGCACTATCTCAGGGACAATGTTGTCTTGGAAGAAAGCTTTATTCATTATTCCTATTGCAAGAAAAGAAAAGTCCTCAAAAAACTGCACAATAGTACAGTACAGTGCATACAGTAAGGTTACACTAGTAAAGTACAGTGCATAAGGCTACATTATATTTGATATATTTTACCTTCAAAGATGACAATGCATCCTGGTCCACGCCTAGAGATGGCACCCCACACATGCAGCTTCACGGGGTGTTTTGGCCGTGGCTTCAAAGATATGCGGCCTTTTTTGTGGAATGCAAAGCTTGCAAATCTCTCCAGCGACATAGTAGACTCATCAGTGAAGATGCAATCCTGGAAAGTCTCCCCACTGTCGATCCATGCCTGGGCCTGGACCACTCTTTTGATTTTGTTTGTGTCCCGTATCATGGGGTACGCTCTGTAATGACAAGGAATAAAGAATTTTAGCGGTACAGTACAGTTTCCTAAACAACACTTTTACCTCCTGTACTGTCCAGTACTAACCTCACACGTCCATATTTCCATCCAATGCTGCGTCTCATCTTCTTTATGCTGCTCTCAGATACAGTCAGATTGTGCTTTTCCTGCAGAGTGTTTTTGACCCTTAATGCATTCTTCTCATCATTCTCCTCACTTATTTTGTCCACCAGAAGAGTTGTCTCCCTACAATGTAAAGAAAATATATTATTTTATTAATATGCAGCAATATAAAATGTATATATAAATATACAAAATATATATACTGTTGTACTATATACTGTATATACAAAATATATATATACTGATGTAATATAAATATAAATATACAAAATATATATACTGTACTGATATAAATATATATACAAAATATATATAATGTTGTAATATAAATATACAAAATATATATATAATGTTGTAATATAAATATAAATATACAAAATATATATACTGTTGTAATATAAATATAAATATACAAAATATATATACTGTTGTAATATAAATCAACAGAAATAACAAAATTATTAGATTTAAATTAAAATTAATTTTATTTTAAAGTTGTATAAATATACTTACGCGTTAGTTATCCTTGGTGCCCTTTTGCGGTCTCTGTTTTTTCCGTGTGCATGATAGCTCACGGTGGTTGCTGGCACAACGATGCCAGAAGTAGCTAACCAGCGTTGGATAGCAGCAATTCGGTGTCCGCTCGTGTACATGTCCTTAATTCGCATGCTGAGCTGCTTGGAAATCTTTTTAACAGGCATTGCTGCGAGTAGAAAGATAATACAAACACAAGAATGTATATTCGATGTTTAGTCGATGTGTATTCAATGTGCAGTGAATCCACAAAATGGATGGTGTATTTATACGGTAATGACTCACATAAGAGTACGCCCACTTTCAACACCTGTACCTGGTCACCATGCATAAAAGGTTACACACTTTGCATAGCCCACCACTCGATGATCTTTATCTGAACTTGCCCTTTTCCAGATACTGCATTGTGCCACCTGCTTCCATGGAGCAACCCCGATTCTACGGAAGCAGGAACCCACTCGCCTCTGTCGTGCCTGTCAAGCAGAAAAAGCGAAAGGCGGTTGCCGTTTCCACGTCAATGCAAAAGCGGCAGGCTAAGGCCAATAAAGAAAACCATCTGCTGACCCCAAAGGATAAGGGTTGTCATAGACGTCAGCCTTATTATGTCAAGAAGATATACAGTGATGTACTCTCGACGCAAAACGATTGGCAGCCAACCCATCGAACCCGCAGACCACTTCCTCACATACGCTACGACAACTCTGCCGCCGCTGTCCCGGAAATCTTCAGCCCGTCTTCTCCACCCCTCATCCTTGCCGCTGCCGCCGCTCTCACGGAAACCCACAGGCCATCTTCTCCAGTTCTATCTGACGATGCTGCTTCTGAAATCCACGGGTCACTTTCTCCTTTGCTCTTAGACGACTCTGCTTCTCGCCCGGAAATCCAAAGGTCACTTTCTCCATCCATCTTCAACGACGCTGCCGCTTCTCCTCTACCGGATATCCACAGGTCACCTCCTCCACTCTTCTTCGATGTCGCTGCCGCTTCTCTCCATGGAACCCCCATCTCATCCTCCGTTGCATCCATCCCCCCAGATTTTACACGCCATGCACAAGAAGCAGCTCGTTAGACCGGATGCTGAATGGGATAACTGTGGATCTCCCCGGGAATTCTATTGTGCTAGCAAAGACAGATCTGCTTTTGGAGACAATGCTAAATGTGGAGCAACGGATGATACATATGGATCAACGGATGGATCGATGGATGGAGAAGATAGAGGCTGACATAGCGGGCATACATTATTTGCTCGGTGTTAATGCCCCTGTTTCCCCGACGCTGGAGCAGGGGGGTGACATGGATGTGATGAATGGGACCTTTGACCCCCTTCCATAACCAAGCGCACCCCCTCCACCAGAAGATGCATTGTACATGTATGCCGTTGAGGAGGACATGACAACCCCGTCAAGACCACGCCAGGAGACAACACAGTGACCAAGACCGGAGGAAAGCTTCCTCCCAGACAACCTACCATCGTCCGTCGCCTCAAGCACACCCACTCCCAAAAGACCTACAGTTGCTCGCATCGATACGGTGCCTGACATCACCCTGTGCGATTTGCCACCTGCGCTCAGGGAGAAGAATAGGATGAAGAGTGCTGGTGCACCCCACAATTATGCCTTGTTACTTTTTAAGCACCATGTTCCCTACTCGTTGTACTGCGACAGGGCCTTCAAAGTGAACTACGAAGGAAATCGCATTAAAAAGGTGCTTCCTGCCAATTTAAGAAAGAACATTCTGGATGAAATGCGGCGCTTTTATCCAATTACAGATCCTGTAATGAAAGGCGTTCGAGACTGCATTAATGGCGTTTTGCGCCATGCAAGGAATCGGCCATGGACGGACAATGTGGAGGACTTTCTGTAAAACCAAACTGTTGTGCTGTACTGTATTGTAATGTACATGATTTGACCTGCTGTACTTAAATAAAGGAGATGTTGTTGTGTGGTTTTTTTACTTGTATTTATACAGAAATTTTTTAACTTGCTGTCCACACACACAGGACATGCACAATTCCAGTCCCTGGGGGCCGCAAACAGGCACGGTTTTCAAGGTTTTCCTGAAAACCTGCCCTGTTTGCTGCCCTCGAGGACTGTAGTGGTGCAGGTCTGACTGACAGTTTTGTGCACCATCCCACTGTACTGTATATGTTTCTTTAATAAAGGAGATGTTTCGTTTGTATACAGCATTTTATGAATAATTTTTTTTTTGTAATCACAGGTAAGACCATACTGTTGTGCTGAACTGTATTGTACTCTACATGTTTTGACCTGCTGTACTTAAATAAAGGAGATGTTGTTGTGTGTTTTTTTACTTGTATTTATACAGAAATGTTTTAACTTGCTGTACACACACACAGGACATGCACAATTCCAGTCCCTGGGGGCCGCAAACAGGCACTGTTTTCAAGGTTGTCCTGAATCCTGCCCTGTTTTCTGCCCCCGAGGACTGTACTGGTGCAGACTGTTTTGCACACCATCCCACTGTACAGTATACAGTATGTTTTGACTTGTCGTTCTTTAATAAAGGAGACGTTGCGTTTTGCTTATTTTATGAATAAAGAATTTGTTTTTAAAACATGTGACTGTAAACCATATTGACTGACATAAATGTTTTCACACATGTAGCAGTAAACCATACACCTGTTGATGTTTTGAATTGCTGTGCACTTAAAATATTTCTACATTGTACAGTATTTGTAAATAAATGTTTTTGTACTTACTCCACCAATAAAAGAACATATTGATTTGTCTTACATTGTTTTCATTTGCTCCTTTGCTACTGTAACAAAATACAGTGTTTCTAGAATGTCGAGGCATACATCACTGTATACTGTAGGCATGCTCAGTATAAGAGTATTAAAAAAAATAGAAGACACAAACTGTACTGTACTGTATGTACTGGCACTGTATACTGTAGAAGACACATAATGTATGTGATACATGTAGAATAAATGCATAGTTTTTATTTTTTCTGGTTTATTACACAGTATACTGTACTGTATATAAAAAAAGTATTGTACAGTATACTGTACGGCCGGAAAACATCAGCCTACTGTTTCAGGTACAGTATTCTATCCTAATCAATAACAACGGCAACTAAACTGTAGACTCCGGTACGTGGGTTTTTAAATCCGATTCAGCAATGTGCAGGCATTGTTACACAAAGCGATATTATACATCGAAATCCCTCCATTAGCCGTTTTCTTTTCTGAGGAATAACAAAAAGAAAAGTTTTACTGTAATGGTCAGCCCCCTAAAGAAGTTCCCAGCCAGTCCCACCAATAATTTTCTCGGGGGGCGTCTCCTGTTCACATGCGCATGCGCCTACCATCGATGCGATGACACGCATATGCGTTTCAAGAAGGCTCCAATGCGCATGCGCCTAGCGTTCCACCAATTGTTCAGTATCTGCAGTATTGTAGAAGCCGCTCAGCCAATGATATTGCTTACAGGAGAATCGCTTGACTTTTGAATCGCACCGATATTGATTCTGTATTGTCAAAATAAAAAAAACACAGAAAATAATACGGCAACAATACTCACCATAGAATTTCCCATTCAGTCCAGCATTCTTGATCATCCACGTCGATAATTTGCAGCGGGACTAGTCCACCTGTAGTCAGCTGATGAGGCTGGAAATTGCTTCGGTACATGCAAGCTTGATCGAAACTGCACGCGAAATCCGGCTCAGGCTCAGGGTTGTCACTGATGGCGGGACTGTCATTGGATGCCGGTGCTGGTGCATTGCTTGGCAGCAACTGTCGTTTCTTAGTTGTTTTTAACACGACCCTTCGCCTTTTGCCGTCATCATGATCATAGATACAGGAAAAAGCCGGTGATACACACCAATACCCTCCAACAAATTGTGGCTCAATACGATAAAAACAGGGATCGCTACATAACCTTTTCCTTATTGCACGCTTCCACGTATGAGGAGTTGGCGAAAATTTGTAAAAATCATAGTTTTCAATAAAATACTGATAAATTTGAACAACTGTTGCCATCTTATCCTCTGTTGCATTAATCGTGGCCCATATCAAATACGCGTAACTTCTGTCGGGTTTTTGGAAAGCGGGCTGCACTTGAACACTCATGGCGGGCGGGTGTCTGGAGAATACTGTAACCGAAACTGGTCTTTCTGTACACCATCTAACATTACAAATCCATTTACCTTGTGTATTAATCTAAGCAACAGTATTGTTCCCTCATTTTTTAGAATAAATTTATTTTGCAGTTTTTTTTACGGCATCTGCTGCTTTTAAGAGAATATTGCTATGACCCTTTTAATAACTCTGTTACCATAACTTTTTTTAGACTTCTTTTTTGATGTACTGTATCTTGATTATACCAGGTGTCAATATGCTGAGGTTCAATGTGTGTGTACAAGTCTAAATGTGTAATTATTTGGATGTGTGCATTAATCTTTTAAAGAGATTAAAAAAAAATTTAAGGAGAGTTCCTCCTCTCCTTTTTTCTAAATGAAGGGTCACTCTTCCTCTCTCCTTATACTACTCTCCCCTCCCTTCCCCTGGAGATTGGGGGGCTCAGAGTACAAGGGGGAGAAAAGTACGGACCCTTGATTTAGAAACACCGTTTTTGTTTTTTATTTAATTACAATTTGCCCAAATCCCTTTTAGCAATCTGCACAATTTAATCTAATTTATGCTTCATTGAAGGGTAGAGGTGGTGCTCCAATCATGAAGAGCTGATTTAAAGTCCTGCCGGCTTGAGCATAGGAGTGAGAACTGTATGACATAGAACATCCAGTATGTCATGAAAGCCTCCAGTATGCATGTTATCATGATGTATGTTGGTGTACTGAAGGTGTTAATATTTAAATTAACTATGAATTAAGTTATGTATATTAAATAGTGAATTTCACAATAACCAAACATTATTAGGATTTTAATTAGGTCATAAAATTAAATAAAACAATTATATAAATTAATGAAAGTACTGTAGATTAATTTTATATTGCAAATATACAATACCCATGAGTGTGTTTGCATGTTTTTTTTATTGGTCCTGAAACCTGCTTAATTCACTCTATTACATGCCATACAGTGGTTAGACTGCAGACCAGGATTTTGCATTGTAACATGCAAATTACTGTAAGACGAAATGGTCATAACTTTGGCTTCTTAAAAGATGGACAAAAACTTTCATTTGTAAAAAATTAGAATACCAATGAGTCTGTTTGCATGTCTTCCACACATCCCCAAACCTGCTTTGAGTTTATTGGCAAGTTTGATGTCTTGGAATGATTCACGTTATTAAAATACATGAGTATCATACAGTAGTTATATATTTTTGTGAATTTTAAACTAATCAACATATAATATAAAGGATTCACAATGAATATTTATATATACGTATATGTCCATGAATGTATTTATTTAAACTAATACTGTACCATGATTATATTTTGCTTTTTTGATCTATAGAATTGTTTCTTTTTTGTTTCTGCATAATCTTTGGAACATTACATTGGCAGTTTGTGCTGCTTGGCACGATAGTCCATCTTTAATATGCTCCAAAGGCATATGATTCTTAAGTTTGACCCACACTATACAGTACATTATATCTCAAAATATATTGAAGGAGATCTATTTATCAAAGTCTCCAGGCTGTAAAACTAGGAAAAATATGAAATACAAACAGCAAAAGATATACATATAATGTAATTGGGTATGTAAACTCCCTGATGAAGTCACAAGCCTTAATGACAAAATGCATTGGGTTGCATCATTGATGTTATTACATTACTGGAGGAAGCCTAACTGGAGAGTATTGGTAATCAACTTCTATTTGGACATTGTCAAATCATATAGTATGATTCGGGAATAAGGTGGACATACAGTAGAGGCAGCGATTATTCTAACAAAAACCAGTGGCAATTGTATTGTATTGTATTGTATTGTATGTCTTTATTTATATAGCGCCATTAATGTACATAGCGCTTCACAGTAGTAATACATGGGGTAATCAAATAAATAACAGATAATATAAATAACAGATCATGGGAATAAGTGCTTTAGACATAAAAGTAACATTTCGGAAGAGGAGTCCCTGCCCCGAGGAGCTTACAGTCTAATTGGTAGGTAGAACGTACAGAGACAGTAGGAGGGAGTTCTGGTAAGTGCGTCTGCAGGGGGCCAAGCTTTATGTATCGTGTTCAGAATATCCACAGTGCTATTCATATGCTTCTTTAAGCAAGTGTGTCTTAAAGTGGGTCTTAAAGGTGGATAGAGAGGGTGCTAGTTGGGTACTGAGGGGAAGGGCATTCCAGAGGTGTGGGGCAGAAAGTGAGAAAGGTTTAAGGCGGGAGAGGGCTTTAGATACAAAAGGGGTAGAAAGAAGACATCCTTGAGAAGAACGCAAGAGTCTGGATGGTGCATAACGAGAAATTAGGGATGAGATGTAAGGAGGGGCAGAAGAGTGTAAAGCTTTAAAAGTGAGGAGAAGAATGGAATGTGAGATGTGGGATTTGATCGGAAGCCAGGAGAGGGATTTCATGAGGGGAGATGCTGAGACAGATCTAGGAAAGAGTAGAGTGATTCTGGCAGCAGCGTTTAGGATAGATTGTAGGGGAGACAGGTGAGAGGCAGGAAGGCCGGACAGCAGGAGGTTACAGTAATCAAGACGGGAGAGAATGAGGGCCTGAGTCAGAGTTTTAGCAGTCGAGCAACAGAGGAAAGGGCGTATCTTTGTTATATTGCAGAGGAAAAAGCGACAAGTTTTAGAAATGTTTTGAATGTGAGGGGCGAATGTGAGAGAGGAGTCGAGTGTGACCCCTAGGCAGCGTGCTTGGGCTACTGGGTGAATGATTGTAGTTCCAACAGTAATGTGGAAGGAGGTAGTAGGGCCAGGTTTGGGAGGAAGTATGAGGAGCTCTGTTTTAGCCATGTTGAGTTTAAGGCGGCGGAGGGCCATCCAGGATGATATAGCAGAGAGACATTCAGAAACTTTGGTTTGTACAGCAGGTGTAAGGACAGGTGTTGAAAAGTATATTTGTGTGTCGTCGGCATAGAGGTGATAATTAAACCCAAAAGATGTTATTAGGTCACCTAGAGAGAGTGTGTACAGAGAAAAGAGAAGAGGTCCCAGGACAGAGCCCTGGGGTATCCCCACAGAGAGATCAATAGAGGAGGAGGAGGTGTTAGCAGAAGAGACACTGAAAGTACGATGGGAAAGGTAGGATGAGATCCAGGATAGAGATTTGTTCCGAATACCTAGAGTATGGAGAATGTGGAGGAGAAGAGGGTGGTCCACTGTGTCAAATGCTGCAGAGAGGTCGAGTAATATGAGCAGAGTGTAATGACCTCTGTCTTTGGCAGCATGGAGGTCGTCAGTTATTTTAGTGAGGGCTGTTTCGGTGGAGTGAGCAGAGCGGAAGCCAGATTGTAGAGGGTCTAGGAGAGAATAGGTGTTGAGAAAATGGAGCAAGCAAGACGTTCAAGGAGTTTAGAGGCAAAAGGCAGGAGGGAGACAGGTCGATAGTTAGAAAGACAGGTAGGGTCAAGCTTGTTGTTCTTGAGTAATGGTATGACTGTTGCATGTTTGAAGGAGGATGGAAAGGTTCCAGAGCAGAGGGAGGAGTTAAAAATGTGTGTGAGCGTAGGGATTATAGTAGGAGCTAGAGGTTTTAGGAGATGGGAGGGAATGGGGTCAAGAGGGCAAGTGGTAGAGGGAGAGGAGGCGATCAACAGCGACACATCCTCCTCTGAGACAGTGGAAAAAGAGTCAAGGAAGGCAGGAGGAGAGTTAGGAAGAGGTGTAGGATGGGAGGAAGAAACAGAGGGGATGTTCTGCCGTATGGATTCCACCTTTTCCTTAAAATAGTCAGCAAAGTCCTGAGCGGAGATGGAGGAAGGAGAGGCAGCTGAGGGTGGTTTGAGTAGAGTATCAAAGACAGAGAACAGTCGGCGTGGGTTAGACTTGTGCATGTTGATTAGAGCAGAAAAATAGGCTTGTTTAGCTTGCGAGAGGGCAGAGTTGAAACAGGATAGCATAAATTTGTAGTGAAGGAAGTCTGCGAGAGTGTGAGACTTCCTCCAGAGGCGTTCAGAGGAATGAGTGGAGGAACGCAGCATCCGTGTGTGGGAATTTAGCCAGGGTCTAGGGTTAGAAGGGCGAGTGCGGCAGAGAGAAAGCGGGGCATGTAGATCAAGAGACGAGGTACACCCAGGTACATTCTGAATACATTTCCTTAAACTAGCCCCAGCATTTTTGCATTGATTAATGGCCTATCAGATTAACAGCGGGGGTCCCTGGCAGTCCCATTCAAACTGAATTGGACTGCCAGGGATCCCTGCTGTGTTAATCCTATGGGTCGTTAGTCAATGCAGAAATGCCTTAAACGTGCCTCAAACTAGCCCAGAACATACCCAGCACATACCCTGAATGTAACCCGGCTAGTTTAAGGCAAATGTTAGAATAAGCGTTGCCTCTACTGTATGCCTGGATCTTTGCAGACTTTCTCTGATGTAGCCAGGTCCCCCTCTTACCTCAAGGTTGCGTGAGGGGGACGGCTGTGTGCTAGCGGCAGGGAGATTGTGAGCTGACGAGCAGGTCGCCGGTGCTGCACCATTTTGTTTGTGCACGTGCATGCGCAGAGAAGGCTCGCACATGCGCAGGAAGTATCTAGAGTTGCGGCGGCCATCTTTGTACACCTGGCACATGCACAGTATAATGCCAGCAGCGGCCATTACACCCATAGATCCGCTGGAACTATATGGCCCAGCAGCCTCAGGGGCTACAGGCCAAAGGTTGCCAGGCAGTCAATAGGGCTGCTGCAATTGACAGTTAGGGCAATTGTTCATACAGAAGAGTGAGGTAGGGTCCCAGGTGCCAGTAGCCCTGGTACTAGGCCAGTTTTCCCTTGCAGGCCCCAGTTAGTCCCAGACTCACAGTAGGCACTTGCAGCGGTATAGGGAAGCCCATAGTTAAGGACCCTTTTTCCTGTGTTGTGCAGTATCAGGGACACAGTGTCTATGCCACTCACTGACACGTATCTTGTGGTCAGGGATCAGACAACCTATGTTCAGAGACTATCTATGGGTGGGACGCTCCCGCTGGAGACCACCCCACGTGGAGGCATAAACGGTCGTTGGAGCAGACTGCCTGTTGACTGTTGTTTAGCTACACCCGGGGGCTGGAGCGCCCAGGAAGGTATCCGCATAAGTGCAACAACATTCACTTGGGCAGCGCTGTCTCACACTTGGGGGTGGGAAAGCCATTGGGGTCTGGACACTGGGACAATGGTGCCCCTGCACCCAAGTACTGTGGGGATATTCCGCGTGTTGGTATACATATATGTGTATTGCTGTTCCTATTGATGTCATTGTTTATTACCTCCCAGTAAATTCTGTTTCCCATACTCTGTGTGTGTATTACTGGGCATATTGTCTTGGGAAGGGTTATCCTACTATGTGAGGATCCTTCTCAGGTGGAGGTGCTGTTTAGTAGATATACATACACCCCAGAATCCGCAGTGGCGAAGGATCCGGCCTCCTGTTTGCCACACAGGTATAGCATCCCACATAGTCGCCCTGACACAGGGGGAAGGGGGGCTGCACTTAATTATCCAATTTGGTGTTGGAACCCTTTTTATTCCAGTTCAATGGAGACTGCTGTGGAGACAAGTTATCCCATTTCATTCTGGCCGGTGATTATAACATTCACACTGCTTTTAATTGCTGCAATTTTGTAATCCTTTTTATTATAAATTGTCATACAGATTTATGCTATGGGTTGTGCACTTTCTTTTTTTATCTTTCTAGAATGGTGTTCAATGGGGTCCGTCCCTTTGAAAGCAGCCAGATACCCTTAATCTATTCCTCCCATTTGTATTTTTTAGGGGAAAACTTTAAGAGCACATCATGAGGCTCTGTCAGGCAGCGAGCATGCTGGGAGATGTAGTCTTTGGTTGTCAAAAGCCATAGAGGAAAGAACAGGCAACAAGAGCCCTATTTAAACAAAACACACACACACACACACGAATCTGAAGCAGGGCGAGAGCTGCAGATGCCGGGTAATTCCTCGGGGAACCCCTAAACACGGCAGCCATTTTATTAAAAAAAATATTTTTTTTAATGGAGCCACGCTGAGACGGCGTTATATGCGGATCCGCGTTGTAGCGGATCGTGATATAACGGGGTTTAGCTGTATATATATGATATAAAAAGCATCCGGCACAGTATAGAAATATAACAATTTAAGGAAGATAGCAAGATGATAATGACTGTATTAGTTGAAGAAAAATTGATACTTATAGTTATCCCTAGTATCTAAACAGGGATAACACTAGCATTACATCAATAGTGTACCAGCTAACAAGCAACTTTGTTACATATACAATGAATTGCCTGAAAAAAGGATCAACATGGAACGTATGGGTAGATTCACAATGTCTTTGTATCTACTCTTGAGGATTTCCATTTTCTTGAGCTAAAGGGTAATCAAAGTCTTATATTTGGGACCAATACTTCTTAATGTCTCAGGGTAAATTCAAACAGGGGACCTTCACGCTGCTGTCAAAATGCCTTCAGATGTAATGTGTCTATTACTTAGACACAGCAGCACCCCGGCTACATGCTGAGTCGCCCTCCAACCTAATAATCTACAGCACAATCCTCCGCCTGGCGCTCTGCACCCCTTCCCAGGAAAGTCTGGTTACTGAGTACCTGATGGTCTCCCGATGTCTCTCTGACTCAGCTCGATCACGTCTCCCCTTGCTCACCTCCGTCTCCTCCCAAGAGTGGCTGTGTGTGTCTCTGTAAGTAGCAGCTCACTGCATTCAGCTGTGTCTCCCCTCCTCACCGGTAGCACTTCCGCTTATCGTCTCAGTTTCAGCGACGCCTCTGTTTGCCTATCTTTGCCTGTTCTCACACCAATGCGCACAAGCAGGTGCACAGGAGCTCTACGAACATAGCTCCTATTCAAGGGATTACACAGAGCATTCCACTCTGCCTCATCAGGCAGCTCTGTGGCTCTGAGACCTCTTCAGCAATGTTAGTGAAATGAAATGCTCACAATAGCTATTTAAATCAAAAAGCAGTATCCCTGCATATAATCATACATTGAATAGTATCAAATGCATACAGATAGTGGGTGACCTCTCTGACAACTCAACACATTTTGTCCTAAACAGGACTTCTTCATGGGGATGATTTTAACAACTAAAACATCCTCTTTAACAACAAAAAATCCCTGACTATAAGCCTAAGTGCCCAACGACGCAAAAAAAAAGATTTATTAGGGAACAAAAGATAGTATAATCATAGGTGTGGGGTATATACAGGTGTTAAAAATAAGGTGAGGGTAGCACGGTGTAAAGAGGGTAAATAGGGCTCCTCTAAGGCCCACTACAGGTTTCCCAAATGATTAGGAGATATAATCCTCAAATAAGTATGATGTGGGGTATAGATAGTATCCAATTAGAATATATATAGTGTTCCTGTGACGGAGCTCCAGTGATAAGCTGAATGAAAGCTGGTTGTTGGAAAACACATTATAGGTGTGTCAATAATGTTACACATAAATGAATAGTAACAAAAAACATACATGTAGCAGCATCACCCAAACATATAATTAAGCTGTCAGTTTAAAGAACATCATTGCAAAAGCCACAGAGTAGCGATCGTGGATAGTGTGCATGAGTGAAGCTTTCTAAAGCAGACACAGCCTGAAAGCAGCTCTGGCAGTATAAGTATATTGCTAGAGTCGCTAGGGAAAAGCCTAATATTAATGTGTGGTCTATTAAACCCATAAGCTATAACAGCAGGGTGCCATAGATAGGGCTATCTCCACATAGCGACAGCGTAGGCAATGTGTAAAAACTGACCAGCTGAATGGTGAGGGAAATGCATGTAAAATAGCGCTAAATACAACCAGATCAGTCGAGTGGATATCCCAGTACTCGATACACCGGAGCTCCTAAACACCGCAAGTCACTGCCACCGACGTCAAGGACGTGACGTCATCTAAAACCGAGGGGCCGTTTCGCATATCAAATTATGCTTCGTCTGGGTCATACTGTTCCCCTCCCATCTTAAATACCCTCTCTACTAATGAAAAGGAGGGGCTAATAGGAAAAATCCCTGTGGGTTAACCTATTGTGAGTTCTATATTGACAGAGACTCTTAACCAATAATACACTGAGTGGATATATTTCTGTTTGCTGTGGGCATTATGATTCTTGGATTAAAGGTTGCTTTAATTCTATTTTCTTTTTATTGGTGTGTGGAGATTATTTAAACCAGAATATCCCAGTATTTATTCACAGTCTTGCTGTGCTAACCAAATGCTGCAGATAATGTTCCTGCAATAAACACTCCATTGGTAAATTTAAGATCTTATTTAGTACCATATATGTGTCATGTAGGGGAAATAATGCATACATGCTTAATGGTATCCAGAAATTAGATAAAACACGGTAATGGAGGTATCAGGTAAATTCCCAGGTAAGTGTTGCCCCTGATGCATGACATAATATACAGTGTCTAATCAGATTTATAGCTCAATGAGGAATATGAATCATAATAGGTCTACACAGGTCTCCGGATTAAATTGTGGGGTACGATGGAACAGAGTGAGGGATATGAGAGATAGTATGTAGACAGGCAGATATGTCAGAAATTGAAGTGGCGTAGGAATGGCAGCCCTTAATTAGATTCGCCTCTATAAGTCAAAACGGTTCCACTAGAGTGTAAGACTCAATTAAAGAATAGATCCCTGGACCCCACTTAAAAAGAAGGGATATTGTCTCGACATATATAAGTGATGACGTCCTCAAAATAAGGATGGTATGTATAGGTCCACAAAAGTGTGTAATATGGATAGATATATGAAACAGAAGATGTTGCCGCTCTCCACCAGTAATATACAGTGTAAAAAATAGGGTGCATACGGGATAACTTGATACATATGAAGGAGAGGGGGAGGGTACAGAGAGGGTAGCCCAAAAGAACCTATTTGCACTCACTATTTCAAATAGATGGTTAGGAAAAATTTAATCCCTGGGAGGAGCCGATGCACCATCTAAAGATATATCTGCTTTAAAACATTTTATTGAACATTTATGCAAAGACAATTACCAATTAATGGGTTAAAAATATTCAGGGGGTGAATGGGGACGGAGGGTGGTGTTTGAAGTGCCTCTTGTATGTGTAAAATATTAATATACTTCAGGTAGTCCTGTGGCACTGATAGTGGGTTCGCGTGTAGTAAATGCTACAGCTGTTCCCTCACTTGGATGTGAGTCCTTCCCTATTGCTCACATGGAGCTGGGGAGCAGGTGTGTATTTGTATCTTGTCTCTTATGCACTCACTGCACAGTGACATTCATTGTTGGTTGGGGAATGTCAAATAGGTACACGTTTACTAATACCAATTCATGCACTCACTGTTGCCATATGACACTGTAGTCTACTGGTAAGTATGTGCTGTATCAATGCATGTGTGCTGAGACCCTCATAGAGTAGTTGGATATCAACTCCTGCGGCTCTAAGCCGCTTGTTGTGTCACCCTGCACTTGCTGTTAGTGACCCGGTCTCAGTATACCCTTTGAGATGGTATCGATCAAAGGGGAGCAGTCCTGTGGAGAGGATACTATACAACCTGCTCACTCCGTCTCTTCGTCTTACAATCACCTCTCCGACCCCGCACCACCTGATGACGTCATAGCGGAGACGTCTAAGAACGGAACCGACGCACGTTTCGCGCCCTCTGGCGCTTTTTCAAGGTAATGCAGGTACTGCTAAAAATGTCATTACCCTGGTGTTTTATCTAGATTGGCTGAAAGTACGCCTTTCAAAAGAGCCAATCATCTTCGGCAGAGTCGCATGACGCGGGCATTTCGAGTCCTGCCTATTACTTTAGTTTGGCATTTTGTTAACTCTTTAGTGCCCTGTTAAGGGGATATTCCCACATAGATGGTCCAAATGTGTTGATCTAGCAGATGGACCTCACAGGTGTTAGTACACCCATGACTTAGATAAACAGATGTAGTGTGCCATAGATGTAGTTGGAGAATTGCTAGATATATGCGGTGGCAGTAAGCTAAAGTGGGGTATGAGGGGTAATTAGTTCGCACCAGTGATGTTAAGTCTCTGTATATGCTGTTGCATATGTATATATTAATACATATGTAAATGCGCCCAGGTATATATATTGATCGTAGGAATGTATGATCCTTAAGGAGGCCGCCTCTAAGAGTCAAAACGACCAAGGGGAATTTTTTCCCCAACTGTATACCATGAGTCCCCCCCCCAAAAGGATCCAAATGTACAAGATATTGTGCATGTGTAGGAATGTTAAGTCCTAGATGGCCGCCTCTAATAGTCAAAACAGCCACAGCGGGTTTAATACTCAGACTGTATACCCAAACACCAAGAAAAAAATATAATAATATTTGTGTGTGAATATTACATTGTTATTGGCGGTACAAGTATAGTACATGCACAATACACACTCATGGTGAAGGGGATGGTGGCCACCCTAGACTATAAAAACGGGGAATAAATGTATCCCTCATTAATTCCATTTGGTTGGAGGGTCTGAAAGGTGAATATGTATTGACTTTCACGTTGTAAGAGACGCTTATCCCAATCGCCTTTGCGGGGGCCCCAGGGGAGGTGTTCTATCCCACAGAATGTTAGATATTTCGTGTCCCCATTGTGGAGGTCGTTTACACTGGCGTGCGACCGGGGTATCGACGTTATTTCTAATCGTCCCCAGATGCTCCAGGACTCTCACCTTGAGAGCCCTGTGGGTTTTCCCTACATAACGCATACCACACCTGCAGGAAATGAGGTATATAACTCCCATTGTGAGGCAGTTGATAAAACTGGCGATAGTATGTTCTGTGTTGTCTATCTTGCCCGGGATACTCTTTGTAACCCCCATAAATGGACATGCCCGGCAACGACCGCAGGGGTAAGATCCTACTGGTCTTCTTTCTCCTAGTCAGGTGCAGGGAGTTACAGTTCTGTAATGGCTATGCACTAGCCTATCTTTAAGATTCCTAGCCCTCCTACAGGTCATCGTCGGTCTATCCTGCAGTACGTGTCGGAGGTCGGGGTCATTCATAAGAATGTGCCAGTGTTGTCCGAAAATACCCCTCAAATCATCCTACTGTGTGTTAAAATTACCAATAAATCGTATGATATTTGTTTCCTGTGTGTTGCTATTTTGTCTCTCCACGAGCAGGGGTGCACGTGGTGTGTCTCTAGCCCATGTGTACGCCCTCCGAATGGCATTCCTGGTGTAACCACGTTTAGTGAACCTTAACTTTAGTGAACCTATTTTCACTCACTATTTCAAATAGATGGTTAGGAAAAATTTAATCCCTGGGAGGAGCCCATGCACCATCTAAAGATATATCTGCTTTAAAACAAAAGTGAAAAGGAAACAAAACCTAACATACACGCAGCGCACCGCACTATCTGACCTAGAACGAGACCCCACAATAGTCATAAAACCGTCTGATAAAGGTGGCAATATAGTCATTCTTGACAAAGAGGACTATGCCATTGAGTGCCGACGCCTATTATCTGACCACAGTAGCTATAGGATACTGCCTGAGGACCCTACCACTCTATTTAAAGTACAACTTAGTAAAATATTGTCTTCAGGTCTCGATAATAATGTGATTTCAAAAAGGGAATCCGAATTCATTATGGTGAAGTGTCCCCAAATTGCCACGTTCTATCACCTACCAAAGGTGCATAAAAACAAGATGCCACCTCCAGGAAGACCAATTGTTTCAGGGATTGGCAATTTAACTGGGAACGCGAGCAAATATTTGGACACCGTACTCCGTCCCTTTGTTAATGCACTGCCGTCCTTCCTAAGGGACACAAAAGATGTACTCCTGTGGTTGGAGGATATGGTGGTTGCCCCTGACACACTTTTGGTAGGACTGGACGTAGAGGGGTTATAAACCAGCATACCCCATCAGGTGGGGCTTAAGGCCGTGACACACTTCCTTTCGCAACGCGATATACGCTGTAATAGACATAATGAATTTGTAGTACAGCTCTTGGATTTCGTGTTGACACGAAACTACTTCCTGTTTGATCAAAAAGTTTACCATCAGATCCAGGGCACCGCGATGGGAACCACCTGTGCCCCCACATATGCCAATTTATATCTGGGCTGGTGGGGGGAAAAGGTGGTTTTTAGCGAGGCCCTGGAGGAGTACACGAAACATGTGGAGTGGTGGGGCCGCTACATCGATGACATCATCGTACTGTGGAGCGGTCCCGAACCACTGCTACATAAATTCATCGATATACTCAATAATAATAATCATAACTTGAAGTTAACCATGGAAGTGAATAAGAGTGCCCTTAATTTCTTGGACTTGACAATCTCTAAGCAAACGGATGGTAGGCTGTCTACAACCATATTCCGTAAGACTACGGCGACCAACAGTCTCTTACGTGCGGACAGCCACCACCCCCTACACATAACAAGGAATATACCCACGGGACAATTCCTGAGGCTACGTAGGAACTGCACTACAGCCCAGGAGTTTGACAAACAAGCAGTTGACATGAAGTTAAGGTTCACTAAACGTGGTTACACCAGGAATGCCATTCGGAGGGCGTACACATGGGCTAGAGACACACCACGTGCACCCCTGCTCGTGGAGAGACAAAATAGCAACATACAGGAAACAAATATCATACGATTTATTGGTAATTTTAACACACAGTGGGATGATTTGAGGGGTATTTTTGGACAACACTGGCACATTCTTATGAATGACCCCGACCTCCGACACGTACTGCAGGATAGACCGACGATGACCTGTAGGAGGGCTAGGAATCTTAAAGATAGGCTAGTGCATAGCCATTACAGAACTGTAACTCCCCGCACCTGGCTAGGAGAAAGAAGACCAGTAGGATCTTACCCCTGCGGTCGTTGCCGGGCATGTCCATTTATGGGGGTTACAAAGAGTATCCCGGGCAAGATAGACAACACAGAACATACTATCGCCAGTTTTATCAACTGCCTCACAATGGGAGTTATATACCTCATTTCCTGCAGTGTGGTATGCGTTATGTAGGGAAAACCCACAGGGCTCTCAAGGTGAGAGTCCTGGAGCATCTGGGGACGATTAGAAATAACGTCGATACCCCGGTCGCACGCCACGTAAACGACCTCCACAATGGGGACACGAAATATCTAACATTCTGTGGGATAGAACACCTCCCCTGGGGCCCCCGCAAAGGCGATTGGGATAAGCGTCTCTTACAACGTGAATGTCAATACATATTCACCTTTCAGACCCTCCAACCAAATGGAATTAATGAGGGATACATTTATTCCCCATTTTTATAGTCCATCCCCTTCACCATGAGTGTGTATTGTGCATGTACTATACTTGTACCTCCAATAACAATGTAATATTCACACACAAATATTATTATATTTTTTTCTTGGTGTTTGGGTATACAGTCTGAGTATTAAACCCGCTGTGGCTGTTTTGACTATTAGAGGCGGCCATCTAGGACTTAACATTCCTACACATGCACAATATCTTGTACATTTGGATCCTTTTGGGGGGGGACTCATGGTATACAGTTGGGGAAAAAATTCCCCTTGGTCGTTTTGACTCTTAGAGGCGGCCTCCTTAAGGATCATACATTCCTACGATCAATATATATACCTGGGCGCATTTACATATGTATTAATATACACATATGCAACAGCATATACAGAGACTTAACATCACTGGTGCGAACTAATTACCCCTCATACCCCACTTTAGCTTACTGCCACCGCATATATCTAGCAATTCTCCAACTACATCTATGGCACACTACATCTGTTTATCTAAGTCATGGGTGTACTAACACCTGTGAGGTCCATCTGCTAGATCAACACATTTGGACCATCTATGTGGGAATATCCCCTTAACAGGGCACTAAAGAGTTAACAAAATGCCAAACTAAAGTAATAGGCAGGACTCAAAATGCCCGCGTCATGCGACCCTGCCGAAGATGATTGGCTCTTTTGAAAGGCGTACTTCCAGCCAATCTAGATAAAACACCAGGGTAATGACATTTTTAGCAGTACCTGCATTACCTTGAAAAAGCGCCAGAGGGCGCGAAACGTGCGTCGGTTCCGTTCTTAGACGTCTCCGCTATGACGTCATCAGGTGGTGCGGGGTCGGAGAGGTGATTGTAAGACGAAGAGACGGAGTGAGCAGGTTGTATAGTATCCTCTCCACAGGACTGCTCCCCTTTGATCGATACCATCTCAAAGGGTATACTGAGACCGGGTCACTAACAGCAAGTGCAGGGTGACACAACAAGCGGCTTAGAGCCGCAGGAGTTGATATCCAACTACTCTATGAGGGTCTCAGCACACATGCATTGATACAGCACATACTTACCAGTAGACTACAGTGTCATATGGCAACAGTGAGTGCATGAATTGGTATTAGTAAACGTGTACCTATTTGACATTCCCCAACCAACAATGAATGTCACTGTGCAGTGAGTGCATAAGAGACAAGATACAAATACACACCTGCTCCCCAGCTCCATGTGAGCAATAGGGAAGGACTCACATCCAAGTGAGGGAACAGCTGTAGCATTTACTACACGCGAACCCACTATCAGTGCCACAGGACTACCTGAAGTATATTAATATTTTACACATACAAGAGGCACTTCAAACACCACCCTCCGTCCCTATTCACCCCCTGAATATTTTTAACCCATTAATTGGTAATTGTCTTTGCATAAATGTTCAATAAAATGTTTTAAAGCAGATATATCTTTAGATGGTGCATGGGCTCCTACCAGGGATTAAATTTTTCCTAACCATCTATTTGAAATAGTGAGTGCAAATAGGTTCTTTTGGGCTACCCTCTCTGTACCCTCCCCCTCTCCTTAATATGGATAGACCCTGATTTAATACATGTACAATCACAAAAATTGTGTATATAGGAAGCCTTCATTGAGGCCATCTGGGTGTAGTGTTTGTAAGGTAAAAATCCATCTACATTCAACTTGCATAAGTTGTCGATCCCAATCCCCCTTCCTTGGACCCCACAATACATGTTCAATGCCACAAAAGCTGACTGATGTTAGGTCACCACTATGGGCCTCATTGACGTGTCTAGCCATAGGTACCTCCTTGTTGTTTCTAATAGACCCAATGTGTTCAAGGACACAAACTTTTAATGGCCTATGAGTTTTCCCCACATATCTTTTACCGCATTTATAAGTAATTAAGTAGATGATCCCTGTGGCAAGGCAATTAACATAGTCCTTGATATGGTGTATATACCCCACACCAATGATTATACTATCTTTTCTTCCCTTATAAATCTTTTTTTGTTTTGCGTCGTTGGGCACTTAGGCTAATAGCCAGGGATTATACATTGTCCCATCCTTTGTTGACCCATAGAGTGCAATTGTGGGTTTCTTTTCTTGTTTGTATTGTAGTCCAGAGTAGCTCCTACAAAAATAAGATCTATCTCCAATATTGGATCTCTTCCTAGACCCACGGGTAATTATAAATGTAACAGAGAGAGGTGTATTACTTGTTCATTTATTGACAGTAAGAAACAATTCTCTTCCTTTGTTAGCGGAATAATTTTCCCCGTAAAGGGATTTATAAACTGACAAACTTCGGATGTGATTTACATGCTGTCCTGTAGTTGCAGCCTTCAATATGTAGGCCTCACTACATATTGCCTTTATGTGTCAGATTCTTGGAGCACAGGAGAAACATAATGAATGGTGTTACCAATCATTATGTTTCTAGGCATTTTCTCCAGTGCCATGACAAGAAAACTAATGACCTAAAGATCATGGGACTTGAAGTTATCCCAACATCAGTATTGGGTGGTGACAGGTTTAAAGCAATTCATTCTAGAATTAATTTATTAATTTAATTCCTCCTTTATTACACATTTTATTATTAAACATTATTTGATTATAATCATATTCAAAACTCTCTATATTTTTTTAAACATTCAAGTGCATAATTGCACTGTATAAGGAACATTTCACTTGTGGAACTTTATCTGACTTTATTTGTCTCTTAGGTTATCCTCCAATTTATTGCTGTAACAATCTCAACCCTCTATTTTACACATATATATATATTTAACCATTGATCTGATATTTCTGCCATACTTTTCATAATATCTGATATTCATTTATTAAATTGTTATATTTTATTTACAGGATTGTGCGCTCACAGTTTTATCTATCTATCTATCTATCTATCTATCTATCTATCTATCTATCTATCTATCTATCTATCTATCTATCTATCTATCTATCTATCTATCTATCTATCTATCTATCTATCTATCTATATCTATATATAAAAAAAGAAAAAAGGGACGGGCACTCCTATCTATATCTATCTATATATATTCCCAGAATCCCTTGCTACAGTGGAAGCGCTGTATGCTGGGTGACAATGGGGAAAGACAGGGTTGAAGACCTGTCTAAGACATGCAAATGAACATACAGTAATATTTACAGTTGCTTTATGCTTTACTGTGGAGGGTTTTTGTCACTTTTTTTACCCACCATAACCTTAATGACAGTGGTGATTACCTAGTCTAGTCTCAAATCTGCTAGCCATTAAGACCAGCCTCACACTGATGATACCCATCAAGGTTGAAACATGTATGTGAGTGGGTCTAATGGCTTTGCATCTCATCCCAGCCTCTGTCTAAAAGCTGTGTTTAAAACAGCATGCATTGGCTTGAGGATTGGCTTGTGCAATACGAGCTTGAGACAAAAGGTGGCACTGACTGTTCATTTGCATGTCATTTCCCAGAATCCCTTGCTGCAGTGGAAGCGCTGTATGCTGGGTGACAATGGGGAAAGACAGGGTTGCAGACCTGTCTAAGACATGCAAATGAACATACAGTAATATTTACAGTTGCTTTATATATATATATATATATATATATATATATATATATATATATATATATATATATAACAAACAAAGAATAGACTGCGCTCCTCAGGTGTAAACTCAGACTGATTACCAATTGATTGTATTAAGTGGATATAGCAAAGGTGAATGGCAAAGGTGAATGCAACAATAATATGGATGATTGACTCACACTGATAAAAATACATGCAATATGTTATAATAAAATGCTGAGTGCCAATGTTTAAAAAGCTGCTGTGAACACAAATATATGCCAGTGAACAATACAAATATAATAAAATGGCATGCAGAAGGGGTACAGGGGTCCGGAAGCGTGTTTAAATTGCGCGCGATGGAGGAGGGGGGGTGAGTGGGGGAACGCGGCGGCGCGCGTGCATTACTGGCGGCAGCTGGGGCAGATCCCGGCATGCCGCCGGTATTTAGTTCAATAAGATATGTCGCTACTGTAGTTATGACTACTGCACTAATGAATCCCTCCTGGATGATACTAAATAAATGATGAATGGAAAAATACAGAAAGAATGACACTAAGTGTGTCAAAAATACAAATAAAAATAAAAATGAAAAAATATGAAAAATATAAAAATATATCAACCAAACCAAGGGTCCATGCTAGGATCTGGCTGCTCTCATCAAGGACCAACGAACTCCCAGAAATCTGTGAACAACAAGAAAAGAAAGCGCCCGATCCTAGTGCAGCATGAAAAAAATACAATTTAATAAAAATGAATAAAACCAACAAATGCGAACTCACAAACACAGGATAAATAAAAGCATATAATGAGTATACTCATTCGCCAACCGCCCACGATGTGCCTTGGATGGCGCGCCCTCTCTCTGTCTGGGTTTTCTCAGCTCTTCCGAACCGACATCCAGCAGGGGATACAGGAAACAGCTCACCACAATGTGACCCGGAAGTCCTCCACAATGTTGGTGTATTCCGGATGTGAGGTCTGCAGTCCGTGACCCCGCGATGCAGGGGCTGATTGCTGATTGCTTATGTTGTATATATATAAATCTTTTCCAGCCTAGAGTACATGTAATATCCATACACTTTGACTTGAACAGTAGTGTAAATTTATTTAATTTATAGTTGTTCATTATGTACAGTATGTGTATATCATTTTGTTTATATATGCATGGTGTTTTGGTTAGTTTTAATAGTTCTTACTTCTTTATTAATTAATATATGATTATTGGATCTCAATGTAATGCCACCCCTGTGTATTTTATGTGTTTGATTTAATTTATAATAATTTTTTGTATAAAAAAAAAAAAAAATTGTATATTCTTTTATATTATATTTAGTATACACGAGGGGATAATTTTAATTTAAATTTAAATTTTTCTTTTCCGTTTAATCAATTGGTTCAGATTATCAATTTGAATCATTTTTAAATGATTTTAAATACTATCAGTAATGAATTTGAGTATCCATTGTGTTCAAATATATGTGTATAATGTTTTCGTAGATCCTTCCTACAATATGTGTTCATATTTCATCCATAATCTGTCATTCAGCCAGTCAGCCATGTATTCATGTATTTAATAATTGTGTAGCATACATAGTTATGCCCAGCTTTACCAGCATACCATGGGTTAAAAAAAATCCTATTTCGGGTTGCTTAGCGACAGACTGGCTATAAATGTGCAGGACTTCATTCCGTTCACTATCAGACCTTTGAGAAAGTCGCCCAGCGGTGACGAAACATGTCAGGGACTCTGATAGCGCGATTACGTCACTACGACGCTGCGCACGCGCACGGGGCCACATCCAGCGTGGGATCCATACGGCGGCCATTCGTAGTGGAGAGCCAAGTCCTTGGACTGAATTCAGACAGCAAACGGCACCCCAGGAATCCGGTGAGCTGTGACTTCCACAGGCAGCCCTGAGGGAGCCCACAAAGACAAAATTCTGCAGCACAGAACCGGATGGTGGTGATATAATCACAAATTGCCTTTTTACCATTTTATTCTTGTGAGTGTGATTCCTTCCCCCCCCCCTTCCCTTTTCATATTAAAAACGCAGTTTTATGCTATGGGGCGTGCGCTCTCTCTCTTTTTCTGTTTGTAGATATCCCTGGATGTGGTTTATCCCATGTGAGAGCAGCCTGAGTACCCCTTTGTCAGCATCATTTACCTTAATTCATGGACTAACATCTAAAGGACTGGTTGGACTTTATCTTACCTTTTTTGCACTTTTGCACTATTTTTTATACTAAGTTTATTGTGATTTACCATTTAGTTAATTGATATATATATATATATATATATATATATATATATATATATATATATATATATATATATGTATATTTATTTATATTTTTAATTGTATTTTCACTGTTATTTTTTGCACATTAATCACACAAATTAACTCCTTACACTTTAGTCACTTATTAGGTTATAATCACTTGCAGTTCTACTCTGGCGCTACAATTTTTGTTCTTTCATACATATATATATATATATATATATATATATATATATAGTGAATAGATGAGAACAAGGCACTCCGTCAGGTAAATCAAGGTGGGTGCAAATCCTGTATGAAATAAAAGGCAATACGATACTGGATGAGGTAATATCAGAGGCAGCACTCCACGAGGTAGACAAAAAAGAGTTGTATTTAGTAAGACATCAAATCCAACGTTTCGGTCCTACTCACGGGACCTTTCTCAAGGTGATACAGAGTGCAATAGAACACATATATATACCCTAACAAACCAAACAGACAGGTGCAACACATAATTTAAGTCAAACGAAAACTTACATGCTAAATGCAGGACCCTCCCATTGCAACCAGGCAGTCAGGCGTTAACTGAGACGCAATGATGAATCATAAATGATAACATCAGGGTTATATGCATGCCTGCACTGTTTCTTGTTCTATGTTTGTGTTTAACTGAATTCATTCATAAAAGTCACATATAGGCATTCCAAGAAAGAGAGAAAGAACATCACTAACTACCAAGGATTGTTTTAATATTTTTGTTGTTTATATAATGTTTTCCTTAGATACACACTTCGTGGAGAACGGAGAGTGTATACTGTTCATAATCAAAATGCTCAATAAAGTTGTTTTAAGTTCTTTTATTAGTGTTCATTAGGTGATAGAAATAAAGCTGTTGTTGCGGTTCAAAGACGCGCTGACGTCACCACTCTACCCAGCGCGACGGCGCGACTCATGGGGCGCCATGGCAACATGGCGCGCTCCTTGTGACGCTACTGAGCGACGGGTTAGTGGCGAGGAAAGGCGAGAAAATGAACCTATATCAGGTAAGGGGATTTGCCAGAGGGTATGCACCTTGAGAAAGAGCGCAAGCTCGAAACGCGTTGGTGGGGGCCCCAGGGCTCATTTTTTGTGTGCTATGCTCTGATCCAATAAACCTTTTTATTGGGAACACACTCTCTAGCAGTTTTTTCCTGTAGTGCTCCATCTCTCCTCATCAAACCTCTGAATATCCTGGAGAACAGGCAGCACACGTCCATGGAAGAAAAGACCCACAGAAGACCCATAAAACAGTGAGTGATTTGCTCATTTTACACCACAGAAATCCTATTCAATGTATGAGACTGGACACAAGCAAGTGTGAGTATTCATCAATCAAGGGATGTTGCTCTTCCAGCTTATTGATGCAATGGAAGTGGTGTGATGCTTTAAAGGGTTATTAATCGTGGGACACTTCAAGGATTTGGAATTATGTCTTCATACACATTATCCAGCAAATGGTCAGGTCTGTGTTAGAGCACTATACAGTGTTGTTTACTCTTGTATTTAGTAAGACATCAAATCCAACGTTTCGGTCCTACTCACGGGACCTTTCTCAAGGTGATGTACATACAGAGTGCAATAGAACACATATATATACCCTAACAAACCAAACAGACAGGTGCAACACATAATTTAAGTCAAACGAAAATTTACATGCTAAATGCAGGACCCTCCCATTGCAACCAGGCAGTCAGGCGTTAACTGAGACGCAATGATGAATCTATCCCATGAAACGCACTCACTGCGCATGCGCATGTCAAGGGTTATAGGCTATAAGTCAAAACAGCTCTGTTTAAAGGTAAAGCTGGTAAAGGGAGAAGGAAAATCGTGTGGAGCTGACTAGATACCATAGCGCATGCGCGAACCGCGGGAAATAAATAAATAATAAGCGCAACTGCAGGCGAAGTGGTCCTTCGCGATCTGAGCGTCTCAGAGCAAGACTATTGATTGTTATGCTAAATAACTGATGTGGTAGCTAATAAACAGATGTTAACCCATGTAACAACTGGCTAAAGACAAAGAGAAGGAGAAATAAGCCTGAACAGGCTGAACAAGGCATATGTAAATGCCTAATGATGTTAAAGAGTGTATACAATGTCAATACTAGCAACATTAGCTAATGGCATCCTATGCTACTCAATGCAATAAACAAGCATGAGAAATGTGGCACAAACAACACCCATATACAAGTGCAGTACAGTGATAACCATAAATGTGAACATAGATATGCTGAGATGTTCTGGCTTAATTACAAAAATATGCATAAATAAATCATCATATAAGCTAATGACCTGACTGGTGTGGCTTCTTATTGATAAGAGCCAAACCATGCGTAACAGAAATGACACACATAGTAGATTGGTTACTGTAAAACACTTGATTGGCAGACAATATGGTTAATTGCACCTTGGCATACAGGCGCGCAATCGGATACTAAATATATCGGATAAAACCAAAGAGTCAGTCCAAACTAGTGGCTATAGTTCCATGTAAACATGTCACAGGATGTCAAAAATCAAAGTATCAAAATAGCAAATAGCTTAATTAGTCCATATTAGAACATAACTGGAAAAAGTCAAAGCATGAAGCGTCCAATGTAGTTGTTAATGATATGGCACAACCGGTCACAATTTCCTGTGAAGGCAAAATGTTATAATCATGCTGGTGATAAAAACATAATTATTTATGAGTAACGAGGTACTGTGTACCCCCCTGCTGGTTGTTGGAACATCGGTGACGATAAGAGTTCAGGGCATCCATACATGCAAGATAAATAAACAACAGTAAATGAAAATGTCAAATCCATGGTGTCATTCCTGTGCTGGAGACAAAAAGAATCCTATGATGTACAGGAAAAACTTATAAGGACGTTATGCAGAGTATAATTCCGTCCATTTGACTCAAATCCTGGGGACGAAAAGTCACCTAATGCAGATGAGTCGGTGATTGGATCAATCCAGTGAAGGAAGCAAGCAGCTCGTCTGATGAAAAGGGCACAAAAGCCGTGGTGTGGATAGATCAGTGACTTGCTTAGTCGGTCAGAGAAAACAGCTTAAAGATAGATCTTCGTTTAACCCGCGTGGACTTAATGTGTCCAGCTTGTAAATGGTTCTCGCCTCCAATTGAAGTAGAGCCTTGTTGCGATCTCCACCCCTAGGAGACAATGGGACCTGCGCAATTGGCATACACCATAGAGTAGCAAGGCTGTGCTGTTTTTCTTTAAAGTGACGAGCCACCGGTTGCTGAGTAAAATCTTCCTTATTGTCTGTGTCCACCAGTGCCTTCCTGATGGCAGTCCCCGGAATTTATGGACTCCCACTGGTCTAGTCAGCCAGTACTGCTTTTTGCCATACTTGGAATTTGGATCCGCTTGTGTGAGGAAGTCTCCCAAATTGCGACCTCTGCGATAACAGAAACGAGGGGGATCCTTGAAAAATCTTCCAATTTGTTTGTCCTTGGCTAAAATGTGGGTGTGTTGTAAAATGCTGCGTCTGATTAAACTAGACGCTGTCGTGTAGGTACTTTGATGTTAAAGCGGTTATCGCATGCCTTTTTATTTTGTGGCAAGACAAAATTCAAAATACCATTGATACATACAAAGACAATCTGATCAAATATAAAAGAGAAAAGCTTAAAGTTGTCAAGGTTGACTACACAGACAGACGTGTATATAGATGGCTGCTTGAGATTAATGAACCCAACCAAGCCAAAATCAGATCAAGGAGGTTTTTTTCCAAACATAAGAAAACCACAGCAAATAGTGGCACATGTAATACTAGTGACACGGATCAGTCAGATGGTCAGGACACTACGACAGCAGGTCCCTCGTCTATTATAGGACAAGGAAACCCCCCCCCCCATTCCCAAACCAGGCACAAAACCAGGAGGGGCGGACACAGGCACAATGTATCCATTGCGGCAGACAACATCCAGAGGTTCAAACACGCACGCAGTGTAGAGTGTGTAGTGTTTAACATGTCCAAGTATATTCTAAAACCTGCTGAACTCAGCCTTCTCAACAAAGGCCTGTCATTTATACCTACATTCAAACAAGATCCCTTCGATTGGGAGGTTGATCTATACCGTCTTAATAGACAAATAAAACTGAAAGACTTTTTTAGCAGAACACCTACTGATACTTTAAATAGTGGCCTAACCGAGCAGATTCATAAATTCAAACCTCACAGCACTTTTGATCCCCAGACACACAATCACAGCATACATACTTTCATGCATCTAGTGGGCCTTGAAACAAGGTATAAATTAAAAAATTACAAAACTAGTTACTCAAATCCCTCTAGGGATGAACATCTAGCCATCAAGTCCCTTAGTTCAAACACAGATATCATTATTACACTGGCGACCAACTTTATTCCTACTTGGCTAGCTCCGCGAATTTCAGAGGATCCCGGTAATGTGCGGTTTTGTGTCGTTTTTTCCCGGGGTATATAGCGTTATATTCGCGGCTGTGATTTAAGCATTTTATTCCGGCTGGCTGCAATACTGCAATGCCGTGTAAAAACACATGGGGGCGTTTGCGAGCTGTTGTCTCTGAAGTCTAATACCTTCGCGGTTCAACCTGCAGTACACAGTCTGTGCGTGCGCGCGCAGTAACAGTAAAATTGCATATTTAATTTATTTTAAAGTACTGTACAGTACTGTACAGTACATGCTCGGACCCTGTTGGGGTGAAGTGAGGGGGTTCCTAACATCTGGGGGGAAATTAATTTTAATTCAATGGTGAGTACTGTCTTGTTGCCGTATTATTTTGGTGGGGCTGGCTGGCTACTTCTTTAGGGGGCTGACCATTACTGTACATTAAAACTTTTCTTTTTTTTTCCTCAGAAAAGAAAACGACTAATGGGGGGAATTCGATGGATAATATTGTACTGTATGCTGATTTTTTCCGGCCGTACAGTATACTGTGTAATAAACCCTGATTAAATAAAACTATGCATTTATTCTACATATTCAGTATCGTTTCATTATTTGTCTTCCACAGTATACTGTACAGCGGTATACAGTGCCTAACATCTATGGGCAAAAAGAATTTTATTCCTAGGTGCCCTAGAACAGAAGTTCCCACGCCAATTGCCCGTGAACTTGACCGCGGCCCTAAGTAGTTCCCACGCCAATTGCGCGAATATAATGTAAAATAACCCGTTCTGTGGGTCTGAGCGGGTTGAAATTTACCTGGTCCCCATGCGGGAGGACCCTTGCCATAGTGGCAAAATATCAGCTTTGCACGCCCCACGGAACCGGAGATACCAGAAGACAGTTTAAAAGCACATTACCAAAGTGGCTTTTTTTCTGCCATGCAAGTCAATGGCAGAAACCTGAATTTTAACATCACCCTGACTCCGTTCTGTTGCCATGAGAGGGTCGCAATTTGCCATGCAATCCTGCCGCAACTAGGGCTACATGGTGACCGAATTTGAGCGGTCTAGCTCGAACAGAACCGGAGTTCTGGGTCCCAGGTTTCTGCTCATTGTGACTTAGCCGCTTCAAAGCTTTCTCCGCCATTTGCGCTCAATGGTAGGACCCTCCTCGCCGGCGTGACCCTTTCTCGCCGCCATTACTGCTGGGACCCTGTTGGGGTCAAGTGAGGGGGTTCCTAACATCTAGGGGCCAAATACATTTTATTTCTAGGTGCCCTTAAAACAGAAGTTCCCACGCCAATTGACCTAGTTCCCACGCCAATTGACCTAGTTCCCACGCCAATTGCCGTAGTTCCTACGCCAATTGCGCGACCAGCCAGTTAAAAAACAGTGCAGCAAGCCGCTACAGTACAGTACATTTGTTACACTGGCAAAGGAGCAAATGGAAACAATGTGAGGCAATTCAACATGGTCTTTTATTCGTGGAGTCAGTACAAAAACATTTATTTACAATATTGAAACATTTAAAGTGCACAAGGAAATATTTTTGGTGCATGGGGCAAAGGGAGTTAAAGTGACTTGCTTTTTTTTTAACCATCCATACACAATAATACATTCTACAGCCTTTATTACAGTACATTCTTCTGCCTGCCACAAAACATTTTTGGTGCGTGGGGCACAGGGAGTTAAAGTGACTTGCTTTTTATGTACTGTATTTGGGGGTTGTCTTTCGGGGTTTATTCATCCAATTATTATGATGAACTGCCTTTTGAAATTACACTGCTGTTAACTACAGTATTTCAGCCATACACCTCCACAGTTTTTAATCCCTCCCTAGCCAAGCGTTAATCGGCTGAGTCACCCTAGCTAGCCTACAGTACCATCCCCCTCTCTCCACACACTGGGTCGTTGATCTGCTGCATATAGGCATTGTGTTCTTAATCCGCCCATAGCCGAGCTACAGTACAAACACTCAGCACGCCTGTTTCTAATCACACCATCCCCCTCCCCCAACCCTTAGAGGCCTGTTCTTTGAACGGTACTGTAATGCTTTGAAAAGTCCCCTCTCGAATTTGAAATGTAAATCTTTGTCAGTCACTATGGTTTACAGTCACATGTTTTTAATACAATACACTACATTCTTTAATATCTTTAAAATAAAAATATATAAATCCTGTATACAGTATACTGTAAGTACATACTGTATAATGTAAAATAACCCGTTCTGTGGGTCTGAGTGGGTTGAAATTTACCTGGTCCCCATGCGGGAGGACCCTTGCCATAGTGGCAAAATATCAGCTTTGCACGACCCACGGAACCGGAGATACCAGAAGACAGTTTAAAAGCACATTACCAAGGTGGCTTTTTTTCTGCCATGCAAGTCAATGGCAGAAACCTGAAATTTAACATCACCCTGACTCCGTTCTGTTGCCACGAGAGTGTCGCAATTTTCCATGCAATCCTGCCGCAACTAGGGCTACATGGTGACCGAATTTGAGCGCTCTAGCTCGAACAGAACCGGAGTTCTGGGTCCCAGGTTTCTGCTCATTGTGACTTAGCCGCTTCAAAGCTTTCTCCGCCATTTGCGCTCAATGGTAGGACCCTCCTCGCCGGCGTGACCCTTTCTCGCCGCCATTACTGCTGGGACCCTGTTGGGGTCAAGTGAGGGGGTTCCTAACATCTAGGGGCCAAATACATTTTATTTCTAGGTGCCCTTAAAACAGAAGTTCCCACGCCAATTGACCTAGTTCCCACGCCAATTGACCTAGTTCCCACGCCAATTGCCGTAGTTCCTACGCCAATTGCGCGACCAGCCAGTTAAAAAACAGTGCAGCAAGCCGCTACAGTACAGTACATTTGTTACACTGGCAAAGGAGCAAATGGAAACAATGTGAGGCAATTCAACATGGTCTTTTATTCGTGGAGTCAGTACAAAAACATTTATTTACAATATTGAAACATTTAAAGTGCACAAGGAAACATTTTTGGTGCATGGGGCAAAGGGAGTTAAAGTGACTTCCTTTTTTTGTACTGTATTTGGGGGTTGTCTTTGGGGGTTTATTCATCCAATTATTATGATTAACTGCCTTTTGAAATGTCAATGCTGTTTACTATTTCAGCCACACACCTCCAGAGTTTTTAATCCCTCCTTGGCCAAGCATATTGGCATTGTGTTCTTAATCTGCCCAGAGCCAAGCTACAAACACAGTACAATATGCCTGCGTCAAATCACACCATCCCCCTCCCCCAACCCTTAGAGGCCTGTTCTTTGAACGGTACTGTAATGCTTTGAAAAGTCCCCTCTCGAATTTGAAATGTAAATCTGATGTGCAAAGCTCTGTGAGAATTGAGAGTACACTGAGACAGTATTTCATCAGGGTGTGAAAATATTTGTCAGTCACTATGGTTTATAGTCACATGTTTTTAATACAATACAGTACATTCTTTAATATCTTTAAAATAAAAATATATAAATCCTGGTATAAATCCTGGTAAAATATTTTATAAATACCTAAATAAAATAATTCATTGGTGCACTGTAGGGGTGGCTGTAAATGATTATGATTCACAGGGAAGTGAATAAATATTTATTTTATTTTAAAAATAATCAGGAATAATACATACAGTAATGCAGTCTTTATTAAGTTATTTTGGCAGCTTGAAATTGGATAACCATTTGGAAAACCTTTGTGAAACATGGGGAAACATGAGTAATGCACATTTATAAGAATATTAGTTAATACTACAGTATATACAGTACAGTACTGTAATGTAGTGTATAATATACTGTACTGTATATACTGTATAGTAACATTAATTTTTCATTAGTCTTTATCTTTTCCTCATTCTGTCTGCAGTACAGTAGTTCATTGAGAGAGGAGAGGTTTTGTGTACATCATTGCTGCTGTTTATATACTGTACATTTGACTGTACAAGCAGATTTGACTGGACACAACACCCCCATCCCCCTAGGCCACCGTTTTTCCTGGAACGACAAGAAAACCAAAAATGTGTGCAGTTACTACTGTATTATGGCAGAACTACTGTAGGTGGCTGGTGCAGCTTTCTCTGGAAAGAAAAAAAATGGGGCAGTTAGTAGGCAGTTACTGTAGTACTGTCCAACTAGTGTACTGTACTGTATACCGTACTGGAACTACTATATACTCTGACTACTGTTAAATTCTACAGTATGTATCTGTAACCTAATGGCTGGTGCTGCTCTTTCTGTAAAGAAAAAACTAACTACTGTATACTGTACTCTTACTATCTGGAAAGAAAAAATCTGTGCCATACTTACCTGTAACATACTGTACTTACAATACTACAGCACAGTACTACTTTCCTGATGCTTGCCCATTATGCGCGATGACAATGGGCAACACAGTGGCAATATGGTCTATATATTTATTGCAGCGTTCCACGGTGAGTACATCGTTCCAAAAACTCTGTATGCCTTTCAACAACTCGTCCTTTTTGGAGGGTTTCACCACTTTCCGGATATGGTTCTTCAGCTGATGCCAGACCATTTCGATCGGATTGAAGTCTGGCGACCTGTCATTGGAAAGAAAGGACAATTGGTTTAAGAGCTAAAAACAGTGGGGAACAAAAATGGGACACGGTCTACTGCACTTACTCCGCTGGCGTTTTCACCCAGTTGATGCCGCGCTCAAGGATATGCGCCGTTGACGCAGTGTGCTTGGGATCGTTGTCCTGGTAGAAGCGGTGACCATTGGTGAAGTCGCGTTTGATGTATTGCACTATCTCGGGCACAATGTTGTCTTGGAAGAAAGCTTTATTCATGATTCCTATAGCAAGAAAAGAAAAGTGCTCAAAAAACTGCACAATAGTACAGTACAGTGCATACGGTAAGGCAACACTAGTCAAGTACAGTGCATTAGGCGACATTATATTTGATACATTTTACCTTCAAAGATGACAATGCATCCCGGTCCATGCCTAGAGATGGCACCCCACACATGCAGCTTCACAGGGTGTTTTGGCTGCGGCTTCAAACATAAGCGGCCTTTTTTGTGGAACGCAAATCGTGCAAATCTCTCCAGCGACACAGTAGACTCATCAGTGAAGATGCAATCCTGGAAAGTCTCCCCGCTGTCGATCCATGCCTGGGCCTGGAGCACTCTTTTGATTTTGTTTGCGTCCCGTAACATGGGGTACACTCTGTAATGACAAGAAATAAAAAAAATTTGTGGCACAGTGCAGTACAGTTTGCGAAACAACACTTTTTCCTCCTGTACTGTCCAGTACTAACCTCACACGTCCATATTTCCATCCAATGCTGCGTCTCATCTTCTTTATGCTGCTCTCAGATACAGTCATATTGTGCTTTTCCTGCAGAGTGTATTTGAAACTTAATGCACTCCTCTCATCATTCTCCTCACTTATTTTGTCCACCAGAAGAGTTGTCTCCCTACAATGTAAAGAAATTATATTGTTTTATTAATATGCAGCAATATAAAATGTACTGTATATAAATGTAATGTTGTAATATACAGTACATTAAATATAAATAGACAAAATATATACTGTATACTGTTGTACTATAAATATAAATATACCAAATAAATATACTGTTGTAATATAAATATTAATATACAGTACATCCTATTCAGTACAGTATATACCGTTGTAAGATTAATTGAAATATACAAAAAAACGTAAACTGCTGTACTATAAATATAAATAGACAAAAAATATATGCTGTTGTACTATAAATATAAATATGCCAAATAAATATACTGTTGTAATATAAATATACAGTACATCCTATTCAGTATATACCGTTGTAAGATTAATTGAAATATACAAAAAAACGTATACTGCTGTACTATAAATATAAATAGACAAAATATATATGCAGTTACACTGGCGACACACTTTATTCGAGCTCGGCTAGTCCCACGAATTCGGGTATACTTGGGTGTATTGAGGTTTGTGACTGTTTTCTGCCCGAGTGCATTGCGTTATTTTCCAGGCAGGGATTGAAGCATTTTATTCCCGCTGGCTGCAATACTGCACAGTATATATATATATACTGCATTACAATTCATGAATTTATGCCATCTGGTAGACACGCGAAGCATTGCAGCCTATTAAATCCTAATCATTATCATTTAACAGATCAGCCGCCCGTCAGCCAGGCATGAACCATGGCTGGGAAGGCAAACGCAACGGGGCTTGTCAGAGGTGAGGAGCGGCGCATTCCAGGTATCTGCCAGGTACAAACTGGGTATTTGCTCGAATAAAGTATGTCGCAGCAGTATACTATAAATATAAATATGCCAAATAAATATACTGTTGTAATATAAATAGAAATATACAGTACATCCTATTCAGTATATACCGTTGTAAGATTAATTGAAATATACAAAAAAACGTATACTGCTGTACTATAAATATAAATAGACAAAATATATATGCTTTTGTACTATAAATATAAATATGCCAAATAAATATACTGTTGTAATATAAATATAAATATACAGTACATCCTATTCAGTATATACCGTTGTCAGATTAATTGAAATATACAGATGTACAGTACAGTTATCTATAAAAAAAAATTGTTAAGTTTTATAAATATACTTACGCGATTGTTACCCTTGGTGCCTTTTTCCGGTCTCTGTTTTTTCCTTGTGCATGATAGCTCACGGTGGTTAATGGCACAACGAGGTCAGAAGTAGCTTACCAGCGTTGGATAGCAGCAATTTGGTGTCCGCTCCTGTACATCTCCTTAATTCGCATGCTGAGATCCTTTGAAATCTTTTTAACAGGCATTGCTGCAAGTAGAAAGAAATACAAACACAAGAATGTATATTCGATGTTTAGTCGATTTGTATTCTATGTGCAGTCAATACACAAAATGGATGGTGTATTTATACGGTAATGACTCACATTAGAGTACGCCCACTTTCAACACCTGTACCTGGCCGCCATGCATAAAAGGTCATACACTTTGCATAGGCCACCACTCCATGATCTTTATCTGAACTTGCCCTTGTCCAGATACTGTACTGCATTGTGCCACCTGCTTCCATGGAGCATCCCCGGTTCTATGGACACAAGAACCCTCTCACCTCTGCCGTGCCTGTCATGCTGAAAAAGCGAAATGCAGGAGCCGTTTCCACGCCAAGGGCAAAGCGACAGGCTAAGGCCAATAAAGAAAACCTTCTGCTGACCCCAAAGGCTAAGGGTTTTCTTAGACGTAAGCCTCATTATGTGAAGAAGATATACGGTAATACGCTCTTTATGCAAAACGAATGGCAGCCAACCCATCGAATCCGCAGACCACTTCCTCCCATATGCTTCGACGACTCTGCTGTAGCTGTCCCGGAAATCTTCATCCCGTCTTCTCCACCCCCATCTTCTCCGGTTCCATCTGACGACGCTGCCGCCTCTGAAATCCACGGGTCACTGTCTCCTTTGCGCTTAGATGACTCTGCTTCTCGCCCGGAAATCCAAAGGTCACCTTCTCCATCCCTCTTGACGACGCTGCCGCTTCTCCTCTACCGGGTATCCACAGGTCACCTCCTCCACTCTCCATCGATGCCGCTTCTCTCCATCGAACCCCCATCTCATCCTCCGTTGCACCCATCCCCCCAGATGTCCAGACGCCATGCACAATAAGCAGTTTGTTCGACCGAATGCTGAATGAGATAAGTGTGGATCTCCCCGGGAATACTATTGTGCTGGCAAAAATAGATCTGCTTCTGGAGACCATGTTAAATGTGGAGCAACGGATGCTACAAATGGAGCAAGGGATGGATCAACGGATGCTACAAATGGAGCAACGGATGGATCAACGGATGGAGAAGATAGAGGCTGACATTGCGGGCATACATTATATGCTCGGTGCTAAAGCCCCTGTTTCCCTGACGCCGGAGCAGGAGGGTGACAGGATGTGATGAATGGGAGCATCGACCCCCTTCCATCACCAAGCGCCCCCCCTCCACCACAAGATGTAATGTACATGTATGCCGTTGAGGAGGACATGACAACCCCATCAAGACACGCCAGGAGACAACACGGTGACCACGACCGGAGGAAAGCTTCCTCCCAGACATCCTACCATCGCCCGTCACCTCAAGCACACCCGTTCCCAAAAGACCTACACCCGCTCGCATAGAAACAGTGCCTGACATCACCCTGCATGATCTGCCAGCAGCGCTTAGGGAGAAGTATAGGGTGATGAGTGCTGGTGTACCCCACAAGTATGCCTTGATCATTTTTAAGCACCAGGTTCCCTACACGTTGTACTGCGAGTGGGTGTTCAAAGTGAACTATGATTGGAATCGCCTAAAAAAGGCCCTTCCTGCCAATTTAAGGAAAAACATTGTGGAAGAATTGCGGCGCTTTTATACAGTTACAGATCCTGTAGTGAAAGGCGTTAGAGACTGCATTAATGGCGTTTTGCGCCATGCAAGGAATCAGCCATGGATGGACAATGTGGAGGACTGTCAGTGAGACCATACTGTTGTGCTGAACTGTATTGTACTCTCCATGTTTTGCCCTGAAAACCTGCCCTGTTTGCTGCCATCTAGGACTGAACTGGTGCAGGTCTGACTGACAGTGTTGGGCACCATCCCACTGTACTGTATACAGTACTGGATTTCTTTAATAAAGGAGATGTTACTTAAAATGTCACTTTAACTCCCTTTGCCCCATGCACCAAAAATGTTTTGTTTTGTTGATGTTTTGAATTGCTGAGCACTTTAAATGTTTCAATATTGTAAATAAATGTTTTTGTACTGACTCCACGAATAAAAGACCATGTTGAATTGCCTCACATTGTTTCCATTTGCTCCTTTGCCAGTGTAACAAATGTACTGTGCTGTAGCGGCTTGCTGCACTGTTTTTTTACTGCCTGGTCGCGCAATTGGCGTAAGAACTACGGCAATTGGCGTGGGAACTAGGTCAATTGGCGTGGGAACTTCTGTTTTAGGGCACCTAGAAATAAAATGTATTTGGCCCCTAGATGTTAGGAACCCCCTCACTTGACCCCAACAGGGTCCCAGCAGTAATGGCGGCGAGAAAGGGTCACGCCGGTGAGGAGGGTCCTACCATTGAGCGCAAATGGCGGAGAAAGCTTTGAAGCGGCTAAGTCACAATGAGCAGAAACCTGGGACCCAGAACTCCGGTTCTGTTCGAGATAGAGCGCTCAAATTCGGTCACCATGTAGCCCTAGTTGCGGCAGGATTGCATGGCAAATTGCGACCCTCTCGTGGCAACAGAACGGAGTCAGGGTGATGTTAAAGTTCAGGTTTCTGCCATTGACTTGCATGGCAGAAAAAAAGCCACCTTGGTAATGTGCTTTTAAACTGTCTTCTGGTATCTCCGGTTCCGTGGGTCGTGCAAAGCTGATATTTTGCCACTATGGCAAGGGTCCTCCCGCATGGGGACCAGGTAAATTTCAACCCGCTCAGACCCACAGAACGGGTTATTTTACATTATACAGTATGTACTTACAGTATACTGTATACAGGATTTATATATTTTTATTTTAAAGATATTAAAGAATGTAGTGTATTGTATTAAAAACATGTGACTGTAAACCATAGTGACTGACAAAGATTTACATTTCAAATTCGAGAGGGGACTTTTCAAAGCATTACAGTACCGTTCAAAGAACAGGCCTCTAAGGGTTGGGGGAGGGGGATGGTGTGATTAGAAGCAGGCGTGCTGAGTGTTTGTACTGTAGCTCGGCTATGGGCGGATTAAGAACACAATGCCTATATGCAGCAGATCAACGACCCAGTGTGTGGAGAGAGGGGGATGGTACTGTAGGCTAGCTAGGGTGACTCAGCCGATTAACGCTTGGCTAGGGAGGGATTAAAAACTGTGGAGGTGTGTGGCTGAAATACTGTAGTTAACAGCAGTGTAATTTCAAAAGGCAGTTCATCATAATAATTGGATGAATAAACCCCCAAAGACAACCCCCAAATACAGTACATAAAAAGCAAGTCACTTTAACTCCCTGTGCCCCATGCACCAAAAATGTTTCCTTGTGCACTTTAAATGTTTCAAAATTGTAAATAAATGTTTTTGTACTGACTCCACGAATAAAAGACCATGTTGAATTGCCTCACATTGTTTCCATTTGCTCCTTTGCCAGTGTAACAAATGTACTGTACTGTACTTAGGGCCGCGGTCAAGTTCACGGGCAATTGGCGTGGGAACTTCTGTTCTAGGGCACCTAGGAATAAAATTCTTTTTGCCCATAGATGTTAGGCACTGTATACCACTGTACAGTATACTGTGGAAGACAAATAATGAAACAATACTGAATATGTAGAATAAATGCATAGTTTTATTTATTTGGGTTTATTACACAGTATACTGTACGGCCTGAAAACATCAGCATACAGTACAATATTATCCATCGAAATCCCCCCATTAGCCGTTTTCTTTTCTGAGGAAAAACAAAAATAAAAGTTTTAATGTACAGTAATGGTCAGCCCCCTAATGAAGTATCCAGCCAGCCCCACCAAAATAATACGGCAACAAGACAGTACTCACCATTGAATTTCCCATTCATCTTGCGCCGGCGCTGGTTCACTGCCAGTCCAGCTTTCTTCATCATCCACGTCGATAGTTGGTACATGCAAGCTTCATCAAAACTGCACGCCAAATCCAGTTCAGCCTCAGGCTCAGGGTTGTCACTGACAGTGGGACCGTCATTGGAAGCCGGTGCTGGTGCTGGTGCATTGCTTGGCAGCGACTGTCGCTTCTTAGCTGGTTTTAACACAACCCTTTGCCTTTTGCCGCCTCCATGATAATAGATACGGGAAAAACCCGGTGATACACACCAATACCCTCCAACAAATTGGGGCTCAATACGGTAAAAACAGGGGTCACTACATAACCTTTTCCTTACTGCACGCTTCCACGTATGAGGAGTTGGCGAAAATTTGTAAAAGTCATATTTTTCGATAAAATACTGATAAATTTGAGCAACTGTTGCCATCTTATCCTCTGTTGCATTAATCGCGGCCCATATCAAATACGCGTAACTTCTGTCAGGTTTTTGGAAAGCAGGCTGCACTTGAACACTCATGGCGGGTGGGTCTCTAGAGAATAGTGTAACACAAACTGAAACTAGTCTTTGTCTTTCTTTAATATGAAAAGCCTAAATTGATATATTTTGGCAACTCTTCCTTCAGTCTCAAGGCCAAGGCCAAGTTACAATGGTCCACTGTGGTACAGTATCTTTTTTAAACGAAACACCTGCAAGCCGACACATTACTGATTCGGCGCATTACAAGTCATGAATTTATACCATCTGGTGGACACGTGAAGCATTGCAGCCTAGTAAATCCTGAACCATTATTAATTAACACATCAACCGTGCGTCAGCTGGGCATGCGCCTGGCTGGGAAGGCAAAAGGAGCCCGGCATGCTCCAGGTGAACAGAGTGGCATTCCAGGAACATGCCAGGTACATGCCAGCGATTACTAAGAATAAAAGCTGCCGCAGCAGTAGATCAGCTGATAAAGGGGGTGGCGTTGTGGTTATGCCGTATACATATTACAAAAAAGAGATTGAAAATCAATTAGGGGTTACCACACATTCCAAATTATTATCCTCAGACCCCACATTCAGCTACAAAAGGGAGATTGATAATATCATAGATCTTGGGCTCACCAACAGATGGATCTCTGAAGAGACGAGTACATTTTTAAAACAATATAATCCAATTATTCCAGTCATATACATTCTTCCAAAAATACATAAATCTATTACAGCACCCGCAGGGAGACCAATTATTTCAGTACGTGGCTCATCAACCCATCCACTTTCCCAATATGTAGACTTCTTTCTACAGCCTATGGTGTCAAACATGAAAACATATATCAAATATACTACTGATTTTATTAATCAACTAGGCTCTCTTACTGATATTTCAGATGAGTGCATTTTAGCCACAATGGATGTCGCAAGCTTATATTCCAATATCAATCATGCTGACGGCATTGAAGCTAGCAGAGTGCATCTTCTGAGCTTTAATGCATCTACTGGTCCTCCCCCTGATTTTTTACTGCTATTAATGGATGTAATTCTACATAAAAATTATTTAAAATTTGAAAATAATTTTTATCTGCAGCTCATTGGCACTGCAATGGGGTCTAATATGGCCCCATCATATGCGAATGTATTCATGGACACCTATGAACGCAAACATTTTTTTTTCAATAATCCAATAAACAGTAAAAATTTGGTCAGGTTTTTTTCGCTACATAGATGATCTGTTTTTGGTTTGGTCTGGATCCGAGCTAGAGTTACTTACATTTGTTGACACACTTAATTGCTTACTCACTACGATACGTTTCACATTGTGCTTTAGTACCACTGAGGTAGCCTTCCTTGACACAATTGTATACAAGGACAATGTACATTTGGCAACAAGACTTTTCAGAAAAACTACGGACAAAAATACGCTGTTACTAGCATCTAGTCACCATCCGGCACCTATGAAGAAAGGGCTTTATCTGATATATTTAGTATCCGATTGCGCGCCTGTATGCCAAGGTGCAATTAACCATATTGACTGCCAATCAAGTGTTTTACAGTAACCAATCTACTATGTGTGTAATTTCTGTTACGCATGGTTTGGCTCTTATCAATAAGAAGCCACACCAGTCAGGTCATTAGCCTATATGATGATTTATTTATGCATATTTTTGTAATTGTTGTTTGTGCCACATTTCTCATGCTTGTTTATTGCATTGACTAGCATAGGATGCCATTAGCTAATGTTGCTAGTATTGACATTGTAAACACTCTTTAACATCATTAGGCATTTACATATGCCTTATTCAGCCTGTCCAGGCTTATTTCTCCTACTCTTTGTCTTTAGCCAGTTGTTACATGGGTTAACATCTGTTTATTAGCTACCACATCCGTTATTTAGCATCACAATCAATAGTCTTGCTCTGAGAGGCTCAGATCGCGAAGAACCACTTCACCTGCAGTTGCGCTTATTATTTATTTATTTCCACGGTTCGCGCATGCGCTATGGTCATCTAGTCAGCTCCACACGATTTTCCTTCTCCCTTTACCAGCTTGCGGCTTGCGCATGCAACAGATATGCGTTTCAGTAGTTACATGCGCCCCCTGTGGCTCTTTGACACGCGACGGAGCTGTTTTGACTTATAGCCCTATAACTCTTGACCTGCGCATGCGCAGTGAGTGCGTTTCATGGGATAGATTCATCATTGCGTCTCAGTTAACGCCTGACTGCCTGGTTGCAATGGGAGGGTCCTGCATTTAGCATGTAAAATTTTCGTTTGACTTAAATTATGTGTTGCACCTGTCTGTTTGGTTTGTTAGGGTATATATATGTGTTCTATTGCACTCTGTATGTACATCACCTTGAGAAAGGTCCCGTGAGTAGAACCGAAACGTTGGATTTGATGTCTTACTAAATACAACTCTTTTTTGACTACCTCGTGGAGTGCTGCCTCTGATATTTGCTCATCCGGTATCGTATTGCCTATATGTATATATAGATATAGATATAGGTATCGTATTGCATTTATATATATATAAGATATAGATATATATCTATATATATATAGGAGTGCCCGTCCTCTTTTCTTTTTTCTGTATCTTTTTTGACAGTATGCACCCTTCCTTTACCCTTATTTTGTTTTGTGCGTTCCCTGTTTCTGACTATATATATATATATATATATATATATATATATATATATATATATAGTGTTCGACAAATCACCCAAAAATCTACTCGCTGATCCAAAAAATCTACTCGCCACCTAGTCCCCGCCCCCAACCCTAGTCCCGAGAGAGAGAGAGAGAGAGAGAGAGAGAGAGAGAGAGAGAGAGAGAGAGAGAGAGAGGGAGGGAGAGAGAGAGAGAGAGAGAGAGAGAGAGAGAGAGAGAGAGAGAGTGGTGGAGAGAGAGAGAGAGTGTGGGGGAGGAGAGAGAGAGAGTGTGGGGAGAGAGAGAGAGTGTGGGGAGAGAGAGGAGTGTGGGGGAGAGAGAGAGTGTGGGGGAGAGAGAGAGAGAGTGTGGGGGAGAGAGAGAGAGAGTGTGGGGGAGAGAGAGAGTGTGGGGGAGAGAGAGAGTGTGGGGGGAGGAGAGAGAGTGTGGGGAAAGAGAGAGAGAGAGTGTGGGGGAACAGAGAGAGAGTGTGGGGAGAGAGAGTGTGGGGAGAGAGATAGAGTGTGGGGGAGAGAGAGAGAGGAGAGAGAGATGAGAGAGAGAGAGAGAGAGAGAGAGAGAGCGAGAGAGAGAGTGGGGAGAGAGAGTGAGTGTGGGGGAGAGAGAGAGTGTGTGGGGGAGAGAGAGAGAGAGAGTGTGGGGGAGAGAGAGAGAGAGTGGGGGGGAGAGAGAGAGTGTGTGTGGGAGAGAGAGAGAGTGGGGGGAGAGAGAGAGAGAGTGTGTGGGGGAGAGAGAGAGAGTGTGGTGGAGAGAGAGAGAGTGTGGGGGAGAGAGAGAGAGTATGTGGGGGAGAGAGAGAGTGTGGGGGAGAGAGAGAGTGTGGGAGAGAGTGAGAGTGTAGGGGGTGAGAGAGTGTGTGGGAGAGAGAGAGTGTGGGGGGAGAGAGAGAGTGTGGGGGAGAGAGAGAATGTGGGAGAGAGAGTGTGTGGGAGAGAGAGAGTGTGGGAGAGGAGAGATTGTGGGAGAGAGAGAGTGTGTGGGGGAGACACAGAGGGGGAGACAGAAAGGGGGGAGACACAGAGTGGGGAGACACAGAGGGGGAGGCACAGAGGGGGGAGACTCAGAGGAGGAGATACAGAGGGGGAGACGCAGAGGGGGAGACACAGAGGGGGGAGACACAGACGGGGGGAAACACAGATGGGGGAGACACAGAGGGGGGGAGCGGTGGTGGATGACACACACACACACAGAGGGTGCATGATACAGAGAGAGAGAGAGGGTGGGTGACTGACTGGGTGTGTGGCTGACTGACTGGGTGGGTGACTGACTGGGTGGTTGACTGACTGACTGACTGGGTGGGTGACTGACTGACTGACTGACTGACTGAGTGGGGTGACTGACTGACTGACTGGGTGGGTGACTGACTGAGTGGGTGAGTGACTGAATGACTGGCTGGGTGGGTGACTGACTGACTGACTGGTGTGGGTAGGTGACTGACTGACTGACTGACTGACTTTCTGGGTGGGTGACTGACTGACTGACTGACTGACGGGGTGGGTGACTGACTGACTGATTGGGTGACTGACTGACTGGGTAGGTGACTGACTGGGTGGGTAGGTGACTGACTGGGTGGGTAGGTGACTGACTGACTGACTGGGTGGGTAGGTGACTGACTGACTGGGGTGGGTGGGTGGGTAGGTGACCTGACTGACTAGGTAGGTGACTGACTGACTGGGTAGGTGACTGACTGACTTGGTAGGTGACTGACTGACTGACTGGGTGGGTAGGTGACTGACTGACTGGGGTGGGTAGGTGACAGACTGACTGGGTGGATGGATAGGTGACTGATTGACTTTGGGTGGGTAGGTGACTGACTGACTGGGTGGGTGGGTAGGTGACTGACTGACTTGGTAGGTGACTGACTGACTGGGTGGGTAGGTGACTGACTGACTGGGTGGGTAGGTGACTGACTGACTGGGTGGGTAGGTGATTGACTGGGTGGGGACTGACTGGGTGGGTAGGTGACTGTCTGACTGACTGACTGGGTGGGTGGGTAGGTGACTGACTGACTGGGTAGGTGACTGACTGGGTGGGTAGGTGACTGACTGACTGACTGGGTGGGTAGGTGACGTACTGACTGGGTGGGTAGGTAGGTTGACTGACTGACTGACTGGGGTGGTTGGGTTAGGTGACTGACTGACTCGGTGGGTAGGTAACTGACTGACTCGGTGGGTAGGTGACTGACTGAGTGACTGGGTGGGTAGGGGTGACTGACTGACTGACCCTCCCTCACGGAGCAGTGTCGGCCATCTTGCTCCCAACTCTTCCTGCGGCTGTTGTTGCGTTTGTGGGGGGGGAGGGTGGAGAGGGGAGGGGGGGTGGGGGGTGGGGGAGAGGGGGAGGGGGGAGGGTGGTGGGGTGGGGGAGAGGGAAGGGGAGGGGGAAGCCCCCTCCACACATACAGTGGAGTAAGGGGGGGAAGTGACAAGACTCGGCTCTCCAGCCTCCCCACCCCGTTCGTGCCCATCAGCTTCCCCCTCACAGTCCGCCCGCATTGAGCGGGCAAGCATGGGAACGGGAACCACCACCACCCCACCCAGGAGCACAGCCGCGACTGTGCAACACAACCCCCCCCCGTGCCCATCTCCCGCATCCCAGGTGGCGGACACCCAAGGGCAGCAAGCGGGGATCGGGGCAGGGGGGGAGGAGATCAGGGGCAGGAGGGGGAGGAGATCAGGAGGGGGAGGAGATCAGGAGGGGGAGGAGATCGGGGAAGGGGCTAACCCAGTGCTGCCTGCCGGCCCTCATACCCGCGTTAACCCAATCAGGGAGGGGGGTGATTTATTTATTTATTTTAAATTTGGCGCAAGCAGGGGAATTCATAGATCCGCAGCACGGCTCACCAGCAGCCTAAATCCACTCGCCATGGGCGTGTGGTTATCATTAATTGTCGAACACTGTATATATATATATATATATATAAAATATATATATATATATATATATATATATATATATATATATATTCCTATGAAAGAAAAAGAGAAAAAATCAGGCGCACACCTAGTGCATTAAAGTAAAACAAACAGTTTATGGAACATTAAAAAGACAAATGCCCACTCACAAGTCAACGGTAAAATAAAGCAGTTATGAGATTGGCTCTCATATGCCAGTAGTAGCGTCCGGATCAGCAATGGAGACCTGTCCTACACACGCGTGGCGCAGTCTCCTTCACCGGAAGTGACGTCCTCCCGGTCATGTGCCCCGCAAACGGAAATCCCTCCGGGAACCACAGGAACCACAGCCTTAGCCTTAGCTTGCTTACTTCTGGCTGCTTGCACTACCAGGAATGGTAAAGATGTGTCCGCTTTTATTGTCTGGCTCGCCGTTAGGCATCTGCTTCTCCCGCATCCAAAGTTCCCCTTAACCCTAATAGGGACAGAACCATCCATTCTAGAATTGTTGACTACCTTAGATGTTTTCCTCAGCTTGTGGTAATCCATTGAAGTAATTTAAATTTCTATATACATTCATTAATGAGCTATGTTTCATCTTTTACAAAAGTAGTGGTGTCTTCATAATCATTCCATAATAATTAATGCAATAAGGTAATACTAGACCTATGGAGTGGTTCAAATTATGTAATTAACGATCCAATTGTTATCCTAATTGAGTATGCAAATTGACCTTGCTATAAGTACTGTGGGGTCACAACCAATGGGTATCCCCTGATGAAGTCATCTTTGATGACGAAACGCATTGGGCGTGGCTAAGACGGAGGAGGCACTTTCCCACTGAATACAGTTATCACGGACTACTACGATTGCAGTTTGCAGTTTGAGAGCGGCGAGCCAGACAAGAAAAGCGGACACATCTTTACCATTCCTGGTAGTGCAGCAGCCAGAAGTAAGCAAGCTAAGGCTAAGGCTGTGGTTCCTGTGGTTCCCGGAGGGATTTCCGTTTGCGGGGCACACGACCGGGAGGACGTCACTTCCGGTGAAGGAGACTGCGCCACGCGTGTGTAGGACAGGTCTCCATTGCTGATCCGGACGCTACTACTGGCATATGAGAGCCAATCTCATAACTGCTTTATTTTACCGTTTGACTTGTGAGTGGGCATTTGTCTTTTTAATGTTCCATAAACTGTTTGTTTTACTTTAATGCACTAGGTGTGCGCCTGTTTTTTTTCTCTTTTTCTTTCATAGGTATCTACAAGGGAGTTGTGATCCCTTTCAAATGGGCTGCCATTACCTGGATGCACTTTATTGGAACTGGACTCTATGTTTTTTAAGGTTTTGGTGTTTTTTCAATATTTTTTATGAATTTTTTATATTTTTCTATTTTTTCTATTTTTTATAGTAGTTTTTATTAAAGTCATTTATATAATATATGTGTTATCTTAATAACATAGGATCTATTTTATAATTAATACCCCCTCTGGCCACCCCATAGGTTGTCTCAACCCAGTAGCTAACTTACTCATAGTTAGGCAGGTTGTTATAGTAGGCGCTCCTTAATATTTTTGTTTTGTTGTGATATATATATTCCTGTAGAGGTATCAGTACCGTGTTAGCCGAGCTTCAATAATCAAAAAATAAATAGATGATACCGTTCTGTGGCTAACGAAATGCTTTTATTTGTGCGAGCTTTCGAGATACACTGATCTCTTCTTCCGGCGATGTTACAATGAGTTAATTACAAGCTTGTCACGGTAGCTTGTGACAAGTTGTAATTTACACCAAAACTATATATAAATATATATATTCCTGGGTTTGAACTGGGACGAGACTTAAGATATAATAAAGTTATTTTATTCCTTGATAAAGGTGAACACAGCAAATATGTACAAATAACAGGCAAAATATAGACACTTACTTAAAGATTATGGCAAGAAAGCCAGCAGGATTACAGACTGGACACTTCTCCCATATTTCAGCTGACATCATAGCAAAACAGGCAGGACACATGCATGAAGACATTTGCATGAACAACATGAACAACAATGGGTAAAGGGTGGTTCTGACTTATATATCATTTTAACCCCCTCTTTCCCAGAAACGGCGCCGTGCCGTCTAGCAAAAGTCCCTTTGAAGCTTTTGAAGCTCATTTTGGACTTCCAGCTTGGGGTAGCCCCCCCATCAATAAACCCTTTGAAGCAGGGTGGACATTTGTCATGTCTCTTCCCATGAGCGCTAAAGGCCATGTATGTACATACTGTGCTATATGTATGCACACACAGCTGTCTCTCACACATACTAATACTCCTTATTTTTCCATCCCTATACACCAATAGGGACCACATAGTATCCACACACACTTTTAGTTGTGCTACAAACTCTCAAATTTCCACACCCACCCACACCATTTATATCCCCTCTCACTCCACACACACCTTGTGTAGAGCACTGTTTATACTGTGGGCTCTCCATTCATTTTTATTCAGACTGATACACATACACACTCTTTCTTCACTTGCTTTCAGTTACCCTTTGACACCTCCAGCCATAAATCTCATCCACACCGGGGGAAGGACCAGCACAGATAACATTCCAAGAGACACTGTTTTTAAGTAATCCTTGCTTCATTCATTGTAACATCGCCGGAAGAAGAGATCAGTGTATCTCGAAAGCTCGCACAAATAAAAGCATTTCGTTAGCCACAGAACGGTATCATCTATTTATTTTTTGATTATATATATATATATATATATATATATATATATATATATATATATATATATATAAAAATAAAGAAATTCTGTTGCTGGCACTTAGAATAGTCATGTAAGTTGAATGTGCTTGTCCCATTCATACACATTATGTAAACGATATTACCTTTCTTGCGGCAGGTAAGTAAAGACAGCATTCCAGTAGAATGATACAAAATCAGTGTATTCAGGCATATAGATAAAAACGAGATGCCCCAATCCGACGTTTCGGTCTGGAGCGGAACCTTTCTCAAGGGGGGTGCAAGGACAGTCTGACAAAGAAAGAACATACATACCCACACAATGTGTAAAAAACACCTGTGAACAATTACCTGCTGCTGCACCCGCGAAAATCAAAGTCAGCTGTGTTAACTTAGAGCCACCATCTTTGGGAGAAGATTATAATATCCGAGTACTGGCTACTTCTTGTATCTCAGCAGTAGAATGGTTACCCCGGCAACCCCAATGTGCATGCGTAATCGGCCCGAAACAAACTTCATGGAAATTGCAGAAAATCAGTGTGACACAATTTCCCACCTCACCAGCAAGCCCATAATGCTGTAAAACACCATAAACAATGGTTTAAAAACACTCATGGGAGAAAACTAATACATTCACTCAAAACTGCTCTCTTAGGGAGAGACTGAAAATGTCAGAGCCCTGCAAGCTTAATGTATGCCAGCAGAATCCCGGTTGTCATGGAAACTACAGTGCACACGCACATTTGGCCAGAGCACTATCAATAGATATACATACAAGACAGTGTTGTCCTACCCACATACTGACCAAAGAAATAAATATTCTTAAAAATAATCACAAGTGCAGCAGTGTGCAGCAAGTACATGCAGACACTAGTGCATGAAGACACTTAGCTGTTATTTGTAAATTCAGAGTCTTGATACACCAACATATTTACTATTAATTAAATCATGTGTTCCCACTGTAATGTAAGAACACATCCTAAGATGCATACCTAGCTATATTAAACCAATAGCAATGGTGTTAGTGTATCCATGATGCATTGCAAAATAAAATAAGAAAGTGAGGAATAAAAGTGAAGAAACATAAGGATAATATATCCAAACATGGATTGGAATATAAAAACAACAGACCACCCCTGAGGTGGATTTATGCCATGACATGCTTTAACTTATTTTTATTGCTTACTCAGAACTAGAATAAGGGATATAGAACATAGAGTAGGATACAACCATAAGATTATGCACAGAACACCACGTGAACAGATACGACAACAGTGCAACAGTGAAGAAAAGCATAATATATATACTCCCCGTCGAACTACAGGAAGCACCCCAAATGCAGGTCTTCATTAAGACCCTTTGGGGTCATAGTGTTCAGTGTGTATATAAATCTGGCGTCCATTTGCAATATAAGTTTATTCCTGTTGCCGCCTCTATTTGAAACTTGCGCCTGTCCTATCGGCATACACCGAAATTTCGCCAAACTGTATTGTTGGTTCTTAAAATGTCTAGCCACTGGGAGATGCTTCAATTCATCCTTATTTGTAGACTCCAGTAAAGCTTTTCGGATAGATGACTTATGCATAGCAATTCGCTCCTTTAGCATTCTTGACATCTTGCCCACGTAGTACAATCCACATGGGCATCTGATGATATAAACCACAAATCGTGATTCGCAGTTCAAAAAGTTAGTTATCTTGATTGGGGTACCACTGTGAGGATGGGCAAAAGTTTTACCCAATAATAGATACTGACAATTCATGCATCCCTTGCATTTATATACACCCTTGTTTGGGTTAGCCAAGTTGTGGAAGTTGTATATTTATCCACAGGATCAGTCGTAGTTAGTGTATCACCCAGATTCCTCCCTCTCTTGTAACAAAAGAGGGGTGGCGCTGAAAAATATCTACCATTTTTCCGATCATTCGCTAAGACATGCCAGTTGTTCCTGATGCCATTCTGTATGAGCTTGAAAGAAGTGCAATAAGTAGAAACCACATGGAAGTGGTCAGTATATTGCTGGACAGATGTCGTCAGTAGAAGATCTTCTTGTGTTGTGTTTTTGGCCTTATTAAGGGCATGGTGTATTTCTTCCATACCATACCCACATTATCTAAAACACTCCGCCATCTCATCCAAGCTGCATCTATTTCAGTTGGATTACTGGTAATGCGTATTGCCCTCAACATCTGTGAATAGGGAAGACCCTTTTTCAATGTTGATGTCTGGTGGCTCCTGGCATCCAGTAAGGTATTTCTATCCGTGGGTTTGTGGAAGAACCTTTTTCCAAGTTTGCCATTAATCTTAAAGACTACCATATCCAGAAATGTAATTTCTACTGGGTTATGACATTCTGTAAATCGATTGTCATTGGTATCCCATTGATATGTGTCACAAACTCTAAGAGATCATGTTCAGTGCCTCCCCAAATAATGAAGATATCGTCAATATATCTCTTATAGTGTAGGATGCATTCTGAATGTGGTGCATCATTAAGGAGGTGAGTATGCTCATAGGCATCCATAAAAAGATTGGCGTACGATGGGGCCATATTTGACCCCATCGCCGTTCCCATGAGTTGGAAGTAGTACGACCTCTCAAATTTAAAAAAAATCTTATGAGAATCAATTCAATTAATACCACCAGAAATTTGGCAGGTGGTCTCATTACTGTGGGATATCTCCCAAGTTGGTCCCTGATGATGTCAATACCTTCTTGGTGCAGGATATTAGTGTATTAACTAGCAACGTCTAAAGTGACTATTATCGCATTCGACAAAACACAGTCAATCTGTGCCGACTGATTAATGAAATCCATTGTATCTCGGGTATACAAGGTCATCTTCTGCACCAACTCCTGTAAAAAGAAATCCACATACTATGTTAAAGCATGGCACAGAGAACCCCGTGTTGAAATTATTGGTCTTCCGGGTAGTGATGTTAGGGATTTATGTATTTTCGGTAGTATGTACTGCACCGACACACTTTATTCGAGCAAATACCCAGTATGTACCTGGCAGATACCTGGAATGCGCCGCTCCTCACCTCAGACAAGCCCCGTTGCGTTTGCCTTCCCAGCCTGGGTTCATGCCTGGCTGACGGGCGGCTGATCTGTTAAATGATAATGATTAGGATTTAATAGGCTGCAATGCTTCGCGTGTCTACCAGATGGCATAAATTCATGAATTGTAATGCAGTATATATATATATACTGTGCAGTATTGCAGCCAGCTGGAATAAAATGCTTCAATCCCTGCCTGGAAAATACCTCAATGCACTCGGGCAGAAAACAGTCACAAACCTCAATACACCCGGGTATACCCGAATTCGTGGGACTAGCCGAGCTCGAATAAAGTGTGTCGCCAGTGTATATGACCGGGATTACCGGAAGAAATTTTGCCATGTCGTCGGAAATCCAACCATTGTTTTTGCCCATCTGAATGATTTTGTAAATGGTGGTTGGGTCCTGAGATAATTTCTTGTAGTGATCGACATTACTTAACTGCAGCAAAATGTCATTACGGTACTGTATATAAGACATCACTACAATTCCACCCCCCTCATCAGCAGGTTTTATGATGATATCTCTGTTCTGCCTAAGTGATTTCAGAGCACATTGTTCTCTAGTTAGATTATAAAAACTAGTTTTTTGACATTTAATCGCTCGTCTGGTGTCATTTTCCAGTAGACCCATAAAGGTTGAACTACTATGATTCACCACTTGGGGATCAAAAGTACTGTTGGACTTAAATCTGTATGTTGTGTCTGTATCTGTGGTTGGATTCATATTATCCAAACTTGTGTCCACCCGACTGAAGTAATCTTTCAATTTCAGTCGCCTATTCAATTTAAACAGGTCCACTTCCCAATCAAAAGACGTTTGTATATAAATTAACAATGAGATCTCCGCCTGCATCAAAGTGTATGATGAGATATTGTGAATCACTGTTTTTGTCTTTTCACCACTGTTCCCCTCCCCACCTTGTTCTTGGATGACCGTGGCAGGAATCTTGGGTTTCCACTCACCCCTCCTTGTCGGTCTCTGATGTTTGAGTCGGTTATTGGGTGTTTCTGCTGACCTGCAGTAGTGTGGCCTAAAAAAGGTTCACTTGTGGTGGCATTGTTCTGGGAATCCGATAAGTCAGTGTCACTGGTATTATAACCAGCCCCACCCACTGCCACCTTCCTAGAATGTGAGTATCTCCTCCTTTGACCTGGTCTTCCTTGTACATTATCGCTAAGGCCCAGCAGCCATTTATAGACCTTTCTATACTGGTAGTCTATAGTAACTTTTTTTCAATTTGTCCCTCTTATATTTATTAAGGCCAGC